>NC_050601.1:11908939-12208939 GCF_013368585.1 Megalops cyprinoides | reverse complement strand
ACAGCGCCCACTCTGTCATGTGCCATTCAGCTGCATAGTGCACAACCATCTCTGTCATTGGATACCCCAATCAGAGTGTGTCGCACACCGTCCCGGGGCATGCCCATCCTCTGGAGCCATATCAGTCTGTCATCTGTCAGTTTCAGTCACATTCAACCTGCGCTGCTCCAGTTATTCCTCACTCCTTGGATTGAGCCTTCAGTGCATCAGTGTTTGGTTCACCCATTTCTATGTCATCCTCTATTCTGTGGATGACATAGAAAGTGTACTTTCAGACTTTTGGTCCACAGGGACAATGCAGGACAAAACTGTGTCAGAAAGAGGTTCACTGAGCAAACAATTATGATCTTGGGAAAGAGGCTGACCTGGACGTTAAGATGAAAAAGCATGTAACACTTTAATTAAGAAACGAAATGACTGTAACAGAATTTTAGGCCCCAAAATAAACATCAGCCCATTTTAGCATTAATGTAACACGGGGCAAAACACCAGACATACCTTGCTGCTGTACATCAATTTACTGCCAAAATAAATTATTGTAATGATGTTATTACCATGTTAAACATAGAATATTAATTGTCCTGAGGTAAATGACATGTTGATGAAAGATATTTTCATTAACTGCCCTGAAAATTGAAGCAAGTCAGAGGTGACAATAAATATTTCAGGGGCCCGGAACACCAGCACCACCACTTTCTCTGAGGGAGCTCTAAGTCCACAGCTTGTGTGTCTGCAAACAGAGACTCTGCTTGTCATAGGACAAAAGATCAACATTTTACTAAGACAAGAAATACACTTTAATTTCCACAGGCTTTTCCAGCAAAAAGTGAGAGATACATAGCATATCCCTGCATTTTTTTAAAAAATGTCTCATGTTTTTTTATCCTTTCAAATCTCACAAGAAGTTCATTAAATCCATCATTATCAGTTATTCATTCTGTCCCTCAACCCCAGCAGAGAAAATTGAAAAAAAGTCATTTAATTTTTTATGTATTTGCTCTCTCAGTAAGTTTTTATATCTCCCCATAGAAATTATGCTCAGCTGCTAACACACTGGGTCTTAAATCTGTGCATCTTTCAAAATAAATATATATATAAAACAGCAAGCCTTGAAGGGCGTTACATTTTCATTGATTAGATGTGGCATTCTTTAAGATGTAATCCTACAGACAACCACTAGATGACAGCACAGTCTGGTAAGGGTGCCAAAACAGGATTACAGAGACAAGGCTGTGTTTAGTGTGGCAAACTGGGGTTGGAAGCATAGTTAATAATGTTTCAGTTGTATGAAATAAGTAGATATGCTGGGTTATTTTCAGGAAAGTTTTCAAAACCTGGTTAAAACTGGTTAAGCAATAAAAGTTACATTTTGCTGATGTAACTCCAGCGAGTTAACTGGACTTAACTCCCTGGGCTACACTCGGCAAGCTCTCTTTATTTCACGCCTTACAGAACCAAGCTCTTAATTATTGGGTCAGCCTCCAGTGAGCTAACCTGCACTTGAAATCAGAGCACAGCACTGCAAAGCTTCCCTCCGTCCTTACGAAACAATCCCCTCTAGTGCCGAAGCCTAGCCAATCCAGTCAACGAGCAACGAGCGAGTTTCACAACGCATCAGGCTCAAAGCGCCCCACAGCAAAAGTGTAACAAATCAGTTTAACCCAATGAAAGAGTCATGTACTGTACTGCTCTGGCACAATGACAGCATTTAAGGACCCAGTAAATAAGGCTACTGTCAATTCTTAAAAAAAAAGGTGGTTGCTGCCAGAGAGAGCTCAAGGCATGAAACACAAAGACCAAGACAGCTCCTGACAGCTCCACTCAAACTGTGTTGGCGAAACAGAGAGCTTGAAGAGCTCGAGACAAAAGGCTCTGTGGTCTTGGTGACTTGGAAAGGGTCAAGATAGAGATGTAATGTGGAATATCAGGCTCCTAGAATTTGTTTCAGCTTCTGCAGTGAAAAATCAGGCAGCTTACTGGCCGATCCAACAAGGAGCAATGGAGGCCACCTATGAATACCTGGGGGCCCACAGAGTGAATACAGATGCCACATGAAGCAGTAACTTAGATTTGCCAGTGTGGACAATGGAGAGGGAGAGACGATCGGGTGGATGGAGAGAAACCATGTAACTTGATTAGAGGACCATTCACACAGAATTCAGGTAAGACAGAAATTAAAGAATAGTCCATTATATACTCACAGGAGACAGTGCACAGTACAGGCTCTGCACTGGAATATGTACAGAGTTCCCTGCCAATAAGATGGCCAACCCCAGACCTTGATGTGCAAAGTTAACTTTTTTTTCCAGGATAGAGTATTTCTCACTTAAAACAGCAAACCTCACAAATAATGACAATGGTGATAATTAAGGAATGGCAATGAAAACACTTATCTCCTCTTATGTACAATAGCAATAGCAATGTTATCAATAACGTTGAGAATCATTGTTATCATCAAAATGATTAATTGAAATATTATAAAAAAAAAGTAACAGCTACAGGAGGCTTCCCCTTGGTCTCTAACTCCAGTCCTCTCTCTCTTTCCCTTTTCACAGCTCACTGAACTGGATGAAACGTCTTTCCGACTAAATGATTTTTTTTGTTCGGTGGGAATGTTGTCATGGAAACAGCAGTTCCCCCAGCCCCTCCTTCTCTCTCTCTCTCTCTCTCTCTCTCAGTGGAGGGAGTTTTCCGGAAGGCAGTGGCGCTGAAATAGTGCTAACGAGCGTGTCTACACTTCACTGACGATCTCACGCTCCCTGCAGCATCAACATGGTGCATTATCCACTCAGTGCCTGCATAGTGTTAGTGCTCTTCGTCTCACAATGCCAGTACAACCGTATGGCAGGGTCCCACTACTGGGGTGAGCTGACAATCTTCCTGAACAACGATGCTGTTCCAATCATTCTTTCAGTTGCCTTTACAAGTCAATAAGTGACCACAAACAGAGACGCACAGCTGGACATAAAGAGACAGGCAGACAAACAAATTTGTTGTAGGTGAACTATCCCTGGCTTCTGTTTCAATTCTCATAAGCCCCACAGTTTTAGAGAGGAGAAATAAAGGCGTAGGCATGTCTCAGACAGAGGCAGAAACAGAGAGCGACGGGGTTTGATAATGAAAAAGATGAGAAACATTTTGAGCAGGCACGCTGAGCTACAGCATTAATTAACACAGACATTCTTGCACACAAACAGACACACCCCCCTCACACACATGTGCTACACACCAGACTCACACTACAATGTAAAAGGCAGCCACGGCAGTGTAGAGTAGAGAGACACAGTGTGCGCAGGGCTGTACTGTGAGGCGAAGTGCACCTCCCGCACAATAAAGAATTTATGACAAACTGACAGAATATTCGCACATCATTCCACTGCGCAGTATAGGAGAGGAGGCCAGAGAGAGGCCTGCAGGAAAGGAGAGAGAGAGAGAGAGAGAGAGAGCAATGGTATGGATACAAAATGCACACACATCCCGGTACATGAGCTCATCGCTGTGCCTGGGAGAGCACTGCCACCCAATCCTTGTACAGCACCAGTCAAAAGTTTGGACACACCTGATTAAAACAATGGGAAACTCGCATTCAAAGACATTTTTATGTAAAGACTTATACAGTACTTAAATGCTTGACATTTGTTTCTTAGACAAATATAAATAATGAATTTGATGCCTATGTATGAATTAATTTCCCAAAATATTTTTAATTTTAAAAAATATTTTTTGGCGGTTTTAAAAAATCTAAAATATAAGACAGTTCTGACTTATTTATAACACTTTTTTGGTCAGCGCGTAATTCCGTTTGTGCTTTCCCGCAGTTTTGAAGTCTTTATTGTTATGAAATGTGGAAAATAGTAAAGATAAAGAAAGAAAAGTGTGTCCATACTTCTGACTGGCACTGTACATGGGCGCACACAGGCAGACGCGGCGCGGCTCAGGAAGGACACAGAAAGCCACTGCAGCATTGCATTTCCTTTATTCCAGCCTCCGCTGCTTCGGCCGCGCGAGCGACACCATCCACCCGCGCCACCGTTCATGCTGAAGCCATCATCCTTGCGCTTTTCTTTTCTCCTCCTCCCCATACACTTTCACAGTCAAAAAAAAAAAATCTCACCTTTGTGTTTTCAACTCATAGAAAAGTACATTTCAAAGGCAAAAACGAAATGTAAAACAAAGAAACCTTAACAAACAGAAGTACTGTTTTTTTTTTTTTTTTTAAGGAAAATATACAGCATTGACAATGTCGTCACCTCGAGGATCGTATCGATCGCTGCTCACATTTTACCTCCACCGTCATCATTAGTAGTATCAGTATCACCGCCTGCTATTGGATTTGCTCTGAGCGACATGTACTTTGTTTTTTCATCAAATCGAATTGACACCATTCATGCTGCTTATAAGCATGCAAACATGTTTCACCATAGCCATTCTAAACCGGACAAACACGGAGAGAGACAGAGAAACAAGGGGGTGCCCATACAGAGAGAGAGAGAGAGAGCGAGAGAGACAGAGACACAGTTACTATGGTAGCTACTAACACCAGTGAGAACACAATGATGGCAACACTGAAAGTGTGAGGTAGAGAAATAGGTCTGTACACAAATTTATCAAAATAAACTGGCAGAACAATGAAAATAGACATTTGCATGTACACTTTGAGATAAATGACATCATAGATTACACAACACTGCCATATTCCATATAACCATATGAATGTAAGACAGCTATATATTTCCATTTATGAATACTATGGGGTGCTTAATGTATGATATGTTATTAAAAATAAATTATATTATAGAGTTACATGATATGAATTCCATTAATTCTCTGAATCATTACAGAAAATGGCATTCTCTCAACATGGAAAAAAAACAAACACTCTGGACATCCAGATGATCTGACAAGACATTTTAAAGACTGCAAGAATGGCAGTCATAAACAAAGCTGTCAACGTGATATAAGGTTCTTTCCATCAGCTTGGAGAAATTAAGTATGCTTTACAGATGTTTACTATGTATTTATGCCAATGTCTAGCTGTGTACTTTAAGCAATATATTAAAGAGTGGTGAAATTATATAAGTGCTGGGTGTTCAGTCTCTTGAAGATCATGCTTTCTTGAGCCTGCTGTTCAGAACTATGTCATTTAATGCTCCATCATTAGGCCAGCATTTAAGGGGACAATCTTAATGGCAGGAAAATGGCATGATTTCAGACATCTACGACTATCATCTCTGTGACGCTATTCCTGAGAGATTTAGGGCAGCATTACTCCATAAATGGGCATGTGAGGTCTCACTGCTGGTTGATGGCTCGGAGGAGTTCAGAGAAAAACACATGGTAAAAGCAGACCAGAGATCAGTTGTCCTCTGTGGGTTAAATTAACTGTATTCATATTCTCCCTGTACATCAGGTACTGCTAGGCGCATTTGTGAATGTACTTGTTTAGCAACAGTAGTAGCACTTCTCTCATAGTGGTAATTGCAACAGTGATGGTATTAGGTTAAAGCTTTTTTTTATCAGTAACTGTTATGTTTCAGCAGTACTAACTCTATTCATGGCTGCATGCAAAACATAATAGATCTGATAACTGCAGTGGTAGTAATGGTACTTTGGAAGGTGGACGTAGTGATATCATCAAAAATCTCACATTTCTATTGGCTGTAGCATGAAAATGACGGGGTGTGACAGAAAGAAGTGTGATGGTAATGACAGCAGCAGCAGCCATGAACACAGTGGTACGTAGCCGTGTAGCGGAAGCGGCTGTAGTGCGGCAGTGTTTGAGCAAAGTTTTCGAAGCAAAGACTAGGGAAGGTGATACTGAATGGCAATGTTTCATTAATATCTTCAAAATTAGAGTCCTTTTGCGTCATCTCTGTGCTCCTCGTCATCTATCTTCCTCTCTTTGTGCTGACCCCCCCCCCCCCCCCCCTCCACTGTCTCTTTTTCAGGAGGAGCTCAAAAGTGAGGGGCATACATAAGCTGCACTCAGCATTGCAGACGTTTTCATAGATCACTAAAGAGTACCCAGCCATTCATTCCTCTGATACTGTGGCCATTAGTTCCCCCTCATACATTTACATATATTAACATACACATCCTACACACTTAGGTGAAACAGGTAGGGACACTACAGAGAGGAGCACAGCCAGGGAAACGATCTAATCCTCCCTCCCTACTAAGTGCAATTGGTCCTACACACAAATGCTTCCTCTAAGACACAAAACAGGAGACACATTTTGTTTAAAGACACGGATTTGAATTTTACGGACCACCGGACGGGGCGGGTTGGGGTGGGGGAAGGGGGGTGGTTGCGAGGACACGTGTGTGTCTCGTACACAAGGTTACAGTGACACGCAGGGACACAGGCACGCGCAAAGACGCATACGGATGCACAAACACACCAACAAACACAGAAACACACACAAAGGCAACACAAAACATGAGCGTGTCCTTTAGATGGTATTGTCCCCCTCAGAGAAGTGCTGCAGTGCAGAGTTCCTCCTGAATCGAAGATAAAAACACTACAATGAAAAATTAACAAAAATGTACAATGAATTTCCTTGTTGAAGAACACACTTCCATGTTCTTCCTGAAACTGCATTCAAAAGCAACCAGATGCATTCTTATTTGGGTCCTCCAGCAAAAATGCTGATGCAAACACAGTTCCTTTGAAGAATCCTCAAGAATAAAGTTCACTCTGAAAATGAGTCACACATTCCCTTGTAACATGTCAGCTCCCATGTCCAAGACTTCCCTTTTTCTTCAACCATGAAAAACGGACAACTGGTATGAAGGACTTCCTTTCAAGATGATCTTTTATAAAATAAAATGATAGAAAAATAAAAGCTAATAATTCATTCTGATGAACCTGGAGAAGGTGCTAAAAATGTGTAAGGCAGGGGGACATATTTCAAGGTTGCGCAACATGCTTGGGTCCATCCACATTTCTCCCTCCTCCGACAAGAGTGAACATGGCCATTTTTTGTCTTTGTTTACACAGGAAAGAAAAATATCCAAGAAAAGCTTTGATTCACGAAGTAGGGGCACAAGACATCCAAAATAGTAGCACAGTCTGCCAGTGATGCATCTACCCTGAAAACTATGGGGAAATTCCCTAAGGTCCTTTATAAATGTACCATCATCTTCAAAAACAAATCACACCATCTTACAAGTCCTGTTCAGGTTTGTTGAAAAGTATGCAGAAATAAAATCAGAAGGTCTCACTTGTCAGGAGTAACTTAACATAAACCAAACCACTACATGACCCTATCATTTCAAACAGAGAAATCAGCATCATACACTTCTCCCTGATGAATGGAGTTTAAATGAATGTACACCAGTCTGAAGATGTCCATCACAAACATCCTGGACCACAGAACCCAAGTAACTGTTTTCAGTAAACAAATATATATATTTAACATCTTATTTATCTGTGTGTATCTATGAATATTTATGTAAGGTTATTGTATTTGCTCTACTGTCTGTACTCTCTGTCTGCTCTGTCAATGTATCTTATACAGACAAACTGATAGTGTGTGTGCATGAGTGTGTGTGTGTGTGTGGTCTGTGCTCTGTCCATACTAAACTAGTTTACTTTAGGTATCACCACTACATTCTGTGTGTCACCATTGTATTTATATGCATTCTTCTGGGTGCCTATTTGTACAGTTTAAAATGAGCTGAAGTTGTTATTGTTGTTAGTAGTAGTTGTAGTAGCAGAAGTAGCAGTACTGGTACTGAAATTTAAGAGAAGACTTCTTATCTCCACCTTCATCCTTCTTTGATGGACAGATTAAACCTGATGAGGAGGGGGAAGTCTGGAGTTGGAAGGAGGATGTTCCCTGAGAAAGAGAGAGAAAGTGAGGGGAACAGTAATTCAAAAAGGAAGCTATGTGGGACCATGAATCTGGTACTCACTTGGGTGAAGTGATCAGAACTGAGATTATACTGGCATGAGATCTTAATTTTCTCTATCTAGCCACTGGTACACACCCTTCATAAGCTTCCAGTTGAGATTCTGATAAAGTCACTAAAAGGTTGACCCAAGACTTAGTAGTCTCCTTTACAGTCTGTCAGTCTGAACTCTGAACTGACCGCACACAAGGGTGCACACACATGTGCACCAACACACATGCATACACACAGAAACACAGACAGATTCAGGCACTCACAAAACAAAATAAACACACGCATGCAATCTAGATCTGGACGGTCGGACAACCCCTAGCCACTCCCCCGTGGTGTTTGGGCAAAGCCAATGAAATGGCAACTCACAGATCTATTCAGAGTGAGGACTATCCACAACAATGTGGGGCTTGGAGGAAGCAGTGGCACTCTTCGACACATATGTGTTCATGGTCTTTTCCTGGAGAATGGGACAGACACAGAGAGGAAGAAACAATATGAAAACAATGTGAAGTCTCTGTGTGTGTATGTGTACACACACACACACACACACACACACACATACACACAAATATACATACAAGCACATGGGTGGAAGAGAAATATAATGAGAGACAGAGAGATTGAGAGAGAGTGAGAGAGAGAGAGACAGAGACAGAGAGAAAGAGAGGGACAACACAGTAACAAAGGAAGAAAAAACAGACAAATGTGTTTGCACATATATGACATAGCATAAGTCCGGGCCAAATGTGAGGACTGAGATGTGGGCTGCAGGAAATCTCCAGAAGACTGAGGTCAAACAGAGATTGGTGGACACATGTCTCTGTTTTTGGCCTGGATACATCCGAAGAGGCCGCAGAGACAGACAGATGAGTGGAACAGCGGGGGGCCCTGGGGCGGGATGAATGGAGTGTTTGCCGTGGGCCGCGCTGGCAAGCTCTCTACCTCCACCAGCTGGTGCCAGTGCTCAATGGGTTTGCGCGGATTCGCCAACATGGCCGTCCAGTGCTCCCGGCCAGGTCCCTCAGCATCGCTGCCCACGCGACACATCCCTATGACCTCATTGTGACCAATGCTGACACAGAGAGAAAGAGAGAGGAGCAAGGGAGAGATTACAGATCAGAAGCTCCGGAGGCAACAGGGGCGAGAGCTGGCATTTCCATCCACTTCTGTTGACAAAGTGTTGAGAGAAAGGCAGAGACAGAGGTGTGAAGGCCAGACAAACACACTGACGGAGCTACTTCAACGGTGCTCAAGCGCCGCTTTTGATTAGCATTACATAACTGGCATTCATTCGTCAGCCTTTATGCAAAACAACTTGGAGCCTGTGAAGAAGAACGTGACTCACTGGATGGAGCAGTGTTCTGGAATAAATGCACCGGTTTTACCTCTTACACTGCAAATATTCGCAGGGGTACACCCATGATGAGCTGGTAAAACTGAATTTAGTGAACAGATTTTGTATGAACTGCCGATATCCCGTAATGTAAATAGCCAAGTTTTATGAAGGAGGCTTTTGCAACAGTTCGAATTTGGTATCTCCCCAGTTTAGTCAGACTAGCTTGTCATTCAATTGAGGCTAAATCTTGACGATAATATTTGAGGCTAAACCTTGATAATATTTTGCTATGAATTATTCCATCCAGATTAATATCAGCAATGTGTGTAGCATCAGATTAATCACTGTGATCAGTTTTTTTACAGGTACTTAAGTAATGAATCTGGATATCTGGACTGATCTTGGATTTAAATCATTTTCAAGACCTTATCCTGCTTTATTTTAGTTGTTTATGTCAAGATCACACCCCTGCTCTGCATTTCAGACTCAAAGGTTATGTCAAGATGGACTGTGCCTGGGTTAGGTAGGTATATTGTGAATTTCTATCAAATGTATAACTACAAACCATGAAAAAAATGTTCCCTATCATTGCAACAATACTCGCTTTGGCCATTATATGAAAAACTGCAGACACCAAACTACTAATGGAATATCAAATTCAGGCTTGTGTCTTATAAAAATAAAATAAAAATGGTGCATGGTAACTGGCCTATTCTAAAGAGACATTTTAAGGCAGTGCTTTGAAGACATGGGCTCGACAGGCAGTGGACATCGTCCAACTTTCGGCAGCCAATTTTTGAGTCAAATGTATCAGTTAAGTGTGGTCCTAGTATAAGCAGTTATTTATGTATGCACACCATCATATGGGCGACAGCTCCAACGTGTGAATAAAGACAGGCTTGTATGTCACACACTGGCTATTTATGTCTTGCTGTTTTTGCACTTCTGACTGACAGTATGTTGAAAAAAATAAATACAAACACGGTCCTATACCAAAAGACAAGCGGACCAAATCTGTGCCAAGTATATTTCCTTTGCTTGCCACATCGGTTAATCAAAAACAACAGCAATAAGGTGGCACACAGTCAATGTATGGTCAGGGTTTTTTACTCCTTCCAATAATGTGTTCTTAGACATTTGTGGTCCGTAAAGTGATTAACAAAAATCCCACTGGTACTATGTCCTATGTAACCCCACAGGTGACGCTAGCATCACGGTTAAGCTGTTTTCTCTTGTCTGGCCTCACGTAATATTTTAAATTGCACATTTTTCACAAAAAATGCTGAATAAATACAGCGCTAAATTTCAGTGGGACCTCCAGCACTCCCACCATTTCCAGTGTTTCATGGAGCTCAATGGCAGGCCACTTTTATGTCACAGCTTCTATGTGGCCGCCTGGTAGGTGGCAGGCGGCCTTGTGCATGACTAACACAGCGTGCATTTTACAATCCATCTTTTTATTTCCTGCTTTGCTCCGTATTTACTAGATTCTGTATCAGGGTACAATGCGAGTCAAGGGTACAGCAACAGTGGCTAAGACACGATTCAGCCCTTCAGCACTGTAGTTATAAGCCCAGTCCTCTAACCACAATACTGTGCCACGGTTACAGCACCTGTCCAGCATCCTTGCTCAAGTGCGTCCGTGAATACTCCACTCATGTCTCCGTCCACCCACTGCTGATAGCATTCTCTGCCACTCTGAATCACAGTGCCTCTTAGGACTCCTTTATGCTATTCCCTTCCTTTCCCTCACCAGAGAATACCACCTATTCTTCAGAGCGTGTCACAATGCCCTGAGGCTCGTCACTACATTTCGCACCAGCACGTACTTCACTGTAACAGGTCTCACGTGACACGGCTCTCCTCACCAGTCGTAGTCCATGACGGCGATGATCAGAGACACGCTGTCGATGTTCTCGTAGGGGATGTCGAACACCAGCGCCTCGTTGTAGGTGGGGTTCAGCGTGTTCTTCTTGATGGAGGTTTTCCGCTTCTTCAACCTCCTGCCCTCGCAGATCAGTGAGGCTTTTACATATGGATCTGTCGCAGAAGGGAGAGAAAGATCATTATGGACATACATATAATGTACTTATTAACAGAAACAGAGCTGAATGAGGTGGCCGTGTGGTGCGGTGGTAAGGAGCAGGGATCGTCAGTGAAAGGTTATCAATTCAATTCCCTGCTGGGGCACTGCCATTGAAACCTTGGGCAATGTACTTAACCCACAATTGCCTCAGTGAATATCCAACTGTAGAAATGGACCATATGTAAAACTGTAATCTATGTAGGTTGCTCTGGATAAGAGCCTCTACTTAATGACCATAATGTAATGGTTGCAACAACTCTTAAGTAAAGCACTAAAGTAAGTGAAACTTTTAACCAGTTTTCAAAGCTCTAAAGTTAGAAGCAACAGTGCATGTAATAGTCTCACAAGGCTCCAAAGAAACTGTTCATTTCTATTACTTTGTGAGTAACAGCAATATCTGTACTGCTGCATTATATAAATGGCATGACCATAATACATTAACTGTAAGTAGATGAATAACTTAATTACATTGAGCTTAGTGCTGGTTAATTAAAGAACATCAACACTATGGACAGTCGTACATCAGTTACACTTACGATCCAACTGCACTATAATGAATTGATTGATTGCTGGGTTAATTACCAGAGAAGCCAGTGAGGTCCATGGCTTTCAGATTAGTGGCCTTGATTACAGTGGCGGTCAGTCGGCCAGCCGTAGGCAGATAACAGAGAGAGAAATTCAACTCTCCCAGGTCTGCCTTCTCCTGTAGGAGTCAGAGAGAGGGAGCAAACTGTATTCAGTTTCTGCAGTACACTAAAGATGCTGAGAAGCCACTCTTTCAGTTCATCCCGGAATACTTCAGTGTCAGTTGCTACCAAAGGATCACTTTTAATGGCTTATACCCAAAATTTGGGAATAAAAATAGCTGTGAAAAATTAGTTTACATTGGGCTAGTCTCAAAAACAATGCTTGGGTAGCTGGTCGCTGTCACTTGATAGTATTCATGCTGTAGGTACTAATGGACAGATTGTGGGCGTGCTCAGTGAACAGGTTGGGGGGGTATGCTCTCACCGCTGTCCCCTCCACGATGTCCCTCCACACTGGCTTCTCCCCCGTCCCCTCGCTGAAGTCCAGAAGGTTATCCACCACCACTTGTCCTATGAGGTCGTGTCTGGAAAAGCGATCAAAGTCGTAGACGGAGAAGTGGAGCTTCCGAGAGTGAAGCTCCGCAAGAGGCACCCCAAACTGGAACGTCTCGTTGAAAACGGGGTTCAGCGTCTTTCTGTGGACCTGAGGGAGAGAGACAGAGAGGAGAAGAGGCCCTCAGATCAGTCAAGGGCTCACAGCTGGCTGCTCCTGGGCCTGTTGTTTGAGGTTCCATCTTAAAATGGCTGAACTGCAGCAAAGGGAAATATGAAAAGGGCTGGGGTGAAAGCAGTTTCAAACAGGCAGCTTGCTCGATAGCTTTTGGTCTTATTCAGCAGCAGCACCCCACGATGCTAATTAATTCTGACTCTCCGGAAAATGCAGGAGACTAAAAGTGACACTGCATGGAGGGGCGGGCGAGAAAGAGAAAAAAGGCGAGAATTTCTGTGCCCCTGCTGTTTTGGCCAGGACGCATCTCTGAGCAGTAAACCAACGGAACCATGCTTAAGGTGACAGATGGAGGGTACAACTGCACATCTACGATGACAGCGAAAATAGAACTCCTGAGTTCAAGTGCTGCAGTGAGGATAATTTCACTTAGAGGCACCTTGTTGGGGGGGGGGGGGGGGGGGGGGGTCTCCTAAAAACCTTGGACTGCAGTGGCCCCTGAAGTTGCTCTAAGAGATGTTGAAAATAAAAGAACTAACAAAGAGGAGAGTGCGGTACACATCTCCCGGCCCTGCTGTGCTGGAGCGAGTGCAAGGCGGGTGAAAGGGGGGAGATACCACCTTTGTCTGAAACTTCTTCTTCCTGTCCGGCAGCAGGTAGATCTTGACATAGGGGTCGGAGAAGCCATTGGCATCCTTTGCCGGGAGGTCTATGGCTTTCAGGATCTTGACAACCAGCTGTTCTGTGCTGCGGGGCAGAGCAGATCAGGATGCAGCACTGAGAGAGGAGTGCACATCACTAACGGCAACACAGACTTCTACAAGACAACACACTGCAGCACCACTTCAGATGTCAGATGCAATTGATAGCCACAGACTGCAAGTACAGAGCATGGGGCACATAAAACATTTGCTCTGACTGCATTGTACACCGAACAGAAAATATTGCAGTCTCTTTAGCGCACGCTGTATGGAGAATGTAGACATATATTATTTAATTAGTGGCCTGTGGTCAGCATACAAGCACGGCATTCAGAGAACCTGCCATCTAATCCAGTTATATCTGCAGTAATGAGGATGCAATCATTTCATTAATGGTGGGAGAGATCTGCACAAAGACCAGGCCATTAAAGACCAAGCATATTCAATCAATCTTGAAATACTCACATTATTCATGGTTGGCAACATGCATATGGGCAATGTTAAAACACTAGGCACCTAAGGGCTGTTCTCTTACATCCTATCCTAAGTACATCCTTATTTACATTTAAAATGTATATATGGTTGCATTTGATGTTTATTCTATGTGTGTTATTATGACGTATTATGAATTTGTGTTCTAGGGAGAGTTGTATCGTAGTATGCTTAGCTTTTGTCAGAGTGCACACGTTAACTTGTGGCTGAGCTTGAATAGTGTTATGCTCACACTCACTGGTCTGGGAGTGTTGCTCATTTAAATTGAATAAATACACTTATGTTCTATTGTGATGGAAGTCGCTCTGGAGAAAGATGTTGTGTCTTCAGAATCAGAGAGTGGAGGTTCTGTCATTCTTGGCTTTAGTGCATTCTTTTGAGCTTTTTTTTTCACTTGTTAGACTTCCAATCTGCTTTATGCATATGCACATCCTGAACTGTAATTGAAAATGATGGATGCGTCTTGACCACATGTGACTGCGGTTTAAAGCTTACTCTGATCACTTATCATGGCGATACACTGAATGTCATTAATCAATAATGACAATCACACTCACATTCACACTCACATATACATCTGGGACTCAGATGGCATGCAATATTACACAAAGTCCCGAGCATGGCATCAGGCATACTCCACAGAGACTAAAACTATTACCGCTGGCAGTGAAGGAAAAAAAAAAAAAACATCACACCACAATTCCTAAGAAGCAGCAGTCCAAAACTAGCTGCAATCCCCAAAGTGCAAATGTGTCTGCCTCTTTCTGCTGTGTGAATAGAACTACATTTCCCAGAAGGCCGCCATACGTGTGACTCTGTTACACTGACTGGATCTCATGAAATACAGTTTGGTCTAGCAGGATACTTGACTTTGATGTACTGCAAACTGATGACACTTCCTGAAGCGCAGCAGTTTCAACCAAATATGGATTGAAACTCTCTGGATAATAGCACAGGGGATAAACAAGACAAGAGCACAAAATAAAGGCAAGCATTATGGTGCGGTACTGTCAGATACAGAGTGAAGATTCATAGATATCAGTGTAACACACGCATACACACAGACTGTACACACATTCTGTGTAGTTAGAATGTAGTAAAGAACAAGATCTATCTAAACAAGAAGCAGTCATCAGTCTATCTACATGAATGTATGCAGCATACATATCTCTTTTGGTCTCTCTGCCCCTTTTTGTCTGTATGTCTCCCTCTTTCTTATTCTTTGTATTACACAGGGGTGTTATTATGTGTTGACAGCCTTCCTTGTTTAAAGTGGCAGCCCATATATAATTCATCATAAAACTGCCTCTTGCTCCTCCTTTTTTTCAGACATCAGCAGTTTCTTTATTTTGAATGGTTTTCAATGTGACCTCAAAAAGGACCCAAATAGCAAGCAGCAGAAACCCAGGGGAGAGCCAGAATGCAATTCATTGTGCAGTAAAAACTCATTCTATTTCCTCTCCTTCTCTCCTCTGTCTCCCTCTTCCTCTTTGTCAGACACTGTCCCCTTCTTTATACGATAGAAGTCTGGTGTAGAGCTTGGGAGCTCTATGTGTGCATGTGCGTGTGTGTGCGTGTGTGTGTGTGTGTGTGCATGTGCGTGTGTGTGTGTTTGTGTGTGTGCGTGTGTGTGTGTGTGTGTGTGTGTGTGTGTATGGGTGTGAAAACATACAGAGCACAGAACACTATGACACAAGGCACACAAACATTTTGAAAGACACAGAGAGTAGCACAATAAGGTAACGAACATGCTGGCCAACTCACTTGAAGGCGTAACGCAAAAGGAAGCTGATTTTGCCACAGGTGTCACCCTGTTTCCCTTCCCCCTGCTCCCCCTGACGTGGTCTATATAGTTCCGGCTTGATCTGGCCAATGCTGGTCACCTGCTCGGTCTTCTCATCACCGTGGAAATCGGGGCTGGAAAGCTGGTGGGTCATGGGGCGTGGCCTATGAGAGAGAGACAGGAGGACAGGGCAGTCAATACAAAGAGAAACACCCACACTGACTGCAATGACACAAAGGTACGCATGCACGCAGCACATACTGCATGTGGACATACAGAGCCCCTGCACAGAAACAGCGCCAGGTGTTGAGACTACAGAATGAGGAGAGGGTTAAGCGCGACGCAGATGAAGCAATCGCCTGGCTGACGAGCCTCTCCGCAGCGCTCAGCGCCGGACAGCAGTTGGCCAGCAGCTTGACAGCGTGAGTACTGACCGTGCGGAGACCTGCTGCTGGGAGTGAGCATTGGGGAGGTCTCTGTGCGGCTGGGAGACAGGGCCAGAGTCAGACGCTGGGGGCAGCTCTGGAGAGGTCTGGCTCAGCTTCAGCCCCCCTGAGCAGGAGGGAGAGAGATTAAATCTTAATTTACCGTATTACGCAATACCATGCCTTACTATTTACCGCCCTTCAAAAACTGATGTGCAATTGTCAGTCGTCTTCGAACGTACACAGCCCTGCTTACGATTGATTCCCTGTCCTTAATATTTACTGAAACAACAGGGATGTCAGAGAGAGTAACAAACGTTATGCATCACAGCACAAACGCTGCCCCGCTCCACAGTGACTTCCATCTGTTTCTGCACCCCCCGTGATGACATCACAAGCTCCAGCGGGTTAGCATACTAGCACTGACTGCTGTTACAGGCATGAAGAACCTGAGGAGGACATCTCACCCCCAGCAGAGTTGGAGTGACAGTCCATGTCCAGGTACGAGTGTTCCTGCGTCTCCTGGGGACCCCCCACCACTCCCCCGATGGGGGTTCTCTCCGGCCCCCCAACCACACCCCCGGCTCCTCCCCCTTCTCCCCTCTCCACCACCAACATATCTGAGAAATGGGGATGGTGCTGACTGGGCTGGGAGAGAGAGGGGTACAGGGAAGAGGAGGAGTGCGTCTCCTTCCTTTGTAGCAGAGGCGGCAGGAGCGAGGACCCCCCGGTCCCGCCCAGCCCCCCGACTCCTCCCCCACCAGGCAGGAGTCCAGACGTCAGGCTGAGGCCTCCTCCCTCCTTGTCCCTCCATGGCAACCAGCAGAGCTTCCAGGACACGAAGAGGGAAACAGACAGCAGAACGATGCCACAGAATGTCACTATGACCGAGAGCAGGCTAACAGAGATCTCTGAGAGGAAGACAGAGAGAGGGATAAAGAGAAGGGATGGAGAGAGAGAGTGAGAGAGAGAGAGAGAGAGAGAGAGGTGGAACAGAAATAGAGAGAAAAAGGGAGTGAGAGAGAGATGGAAAGAGGAAAGATGAGGAGAAAGAGAAAGAAGAAGACAGAGGAGAAAGAGAGAGGGAAGGGGAGAGAAAGAGAAAGACCTTGAGTTTTAAAGTGACTTTATTTTGTCAAACCATTTAGGATCTGTATATTTCAGTTCATCCCAAAAATAAAACACAAGGAAACACTAGATATTCATTATCTACAGGTGCCCACATCACATCATACTTAATAGCATCACACCCCTCTTAAACTCTCCTCCAGCCCCAAGCCAAAAAGAAATTCATAAGTGAAAAATCTGAGACAGAAGAAGAGAGGGAGGTAGATTGCCAAAAGAAGACTTCATGTTTGGTCAGTACAAAAAAACAAACAGTGGAGACAGAAATGCATATGCTCCTACATAGTGGACAATATTTTTAAAAAATTATTTAATGATTTCTTTTTCAAATTAAGAATGACTTTAGTTTCATGGAAGACAATGGAAAAACTGCAAAATGAAAGATTTGTTAGGGATATGACAAACAGTCCCCCACAGCACAACTCAGCCTTCCACAGCTTTACAGACAGTAGGTCAGAGTCCAGCACTGACTAAGGGCAAATAGATCACATATAAAACATGTTATTCTTAAACTTACAGAATTGGTGATAAGTGATATGTAACAAATATTATATGTTCATTACTTTAAATGTATATTTCTTACTTTTTGCTCTTTTTTTTTTGCATTTTTGCATTGTGAATTTTGGAGATGTTTATGAAATGTGCTTCATTACGTGGAAGCATACTGAATTGGAGTTAATAGAATTAATTTGAAAGAGTCGGTAGACATTCTGCTACAGCTGAGAAACTGAAAGTATTGTCTTTATTTTTAAGCATGTTGACATTTTACAGTTAGGTGTAAAAAGGTTGCCAACAGATCAACACCATTTCAGTGAGAGTGGCAGAACACCGAAGCTTTTGAATTTTTTAGCCTGTACTTTACTCAAAATGTTGATTACAAATCTTCAATAAATGTGATTACTAAATGTATACATGCTTTTTTTCATTTACCCTAAAAAAAGAGCTCATGGCACTTATATTACTGTGTAGTTATAAAGTACCTCTTAGGTCTTTTTGGATTTGCTGCCACAAGTACTCAATACTAGCCTTACTGAAAACAAAAGCACTTGCCAGTTCTGCTCTTGTATACTTGTTGTGACATTTTAGTTAGACATTGTGAGTTAGCTTTAAAAGGGTTGCCCACACACTAACACTATTTCACTGATGAAGGCAGTATGATTAAATGTCTGAATCTTTCAGCCTCATCTTTGTTAAAAAAAAAAAGTTGAGTGTGGATCTTTTACGAATGCAGTTACTTCTTGTTATATTTAGAATTATAACTGTTTTCTCTGAGCAGCAATGTTTGCAGTCATTATAAATTCATAGCACTTTATGGTGAGAGAGAGAGAGGCAGAGAATGCATGATATGTTGTTAGCCTTTTCTAGTCAGGCACCTCTGTAACTGAGTGTGATTTATTATTCAGGCCTCTTCGAAGGTAGACACAGAGAGAGAACAAGAGTATAGAGAATGGTGAAGGAGCCCAAAAAATTACGAGGAGTAAAATTTCAGATCCTGAAAAATAGGGTAATGATGGGTATGAATGAAAGAGTGGAGAGGCTGACAAACTGAGAGGGGAGGTCTTAACAGCAGCCAACGGATTGAAACTAACACAGATGACAAACACAATCGGTCATATTCAATACCTTAAGTGCACATTATGCTCATCTGCTAATTGACCGGAAACTGGATGATTGCAAATTCATGCAAGTTCAACAGTTTTTACAGGAGCATCCACATACTTCACGCAGTGCTATTAAGCCAGTCCCTCCACACCTCCATAGGGTCACTGAGCAATTAAGCTTCAATCAAACTGTTCCAAAGAGACACATAGAAAATAATTTGTTACAGGGATGGGGATCCCACCCCTGGGGGAGCAGAGAGGTGCTCCACAGCGACACTATCAGCTATCAGTCTGTGTGGGACTGCTCCCTCCACAGGCGGAACACCAGCGTCGGTCTGGCAGGGGCCGAGTGTGGCGGTTATCAGGTGTGGTAGATCGTCCCACAGCCTGGCTGTGCATGTATCTGTGTTTCAGTCAGCGTGTTAGAAATGCCAATCACTCACTCAGCGTCTGTCAGTCTGTGAATGTCTCTCTCTTTCTGTCTCTGTTTCTCTCTCTCGCTGCCCCCCCTTCCCTGTTCACCTCCTTCTCCTTCTCTCTTTTGTGAATTATTCAACAGTCTGTGTATGTCATTAATTCCACAGTTGTTCAAAAGATATGATCAGGGAGGGAGTGGGGGGGGGGCATTGATCTGTCACTGCGGAGAACAAGACACAGATGGAGAGAGTAAGGGAAGGAGACCGAGGGGGAGGGGCAGAGGGAGAAAGAAACAGATTAGCAAACATGTTGAAACAGACACAGTGGCTGACTCTCAGTCCACAAACAGAGAGCAGGGAGGGCAAAGAGGTTAATAAAGGCGGCAACAGAGGGCCACGCCAATATGCTCACACTACAGAGAAACCGAGACAGGAAAGGTGCAGGACGAAAAATGGGCGAAGCCTCAGAAGGAGAAGGGTTTGTGTACATATTGATCTATGGGAGAAAAAACAAGGGGATAAATTTAATACCTGTGCAGCTGTCAGCAGTCTAAGTATAGTGGAGAATCGTGACGACTTGTCTCTCTAGCTATACAACCATCCAAGTAAATGTATGCTCGCGCCAAACCCAGCGCAGAGTAACACAATGCTAAAATCAGCGCTCTCTGGCTATCGTCAAGTGGTTTGCATATCAGCATATGCAGATTCGGTCTGCAGATTTGGTCTTCATTACATGAATATTATTGAAGAATTCCTACCTGCAGTAAGGACTGTTTTTGTTATTGGGTCTGAGCAGAGGGAGACGAGCTACGAGACCTAGCCATTAAAATACAGAGGATTCATTTCATTGCCGATTCATTTATTCCCTCATTATGAAACGCGACACTCGCAGAAATTGATAAAAATACAGGATAACTTTTATTAATAATACCTGCAGGATATTCAAATTATGTAACAGCACTCTGTTGCTTTGCTGTTCTTAATATATTACTGTCACTAAAACAGCACATATACAGCTCTATTCACAGTGACTACAATTTTAAAATTCTGTAAGGTGTCTTTTCTTTCTTTCTCTGAATTGTTATGTCAGCTTGATTTAAGTTAGAGTAGAAATGAATAGTGTTTGGTTCTTGAAGCAGACATAAATATATTTTAGTGACCAGTTTCATAAATCTATACTTTCTTTAAGAACCAAAGAACTACATACAGTAAACAAATGTCCAGAGCTTATAATTAAGTAGAATCAGGTATGTGGTTGATATAAATAAGTACGAGACATTAGCGTCCAACCCTAATTTCCCTACAAACTGCAAACAATTCTCACTCAGACACTAGCACCTGAGCCATTTGTAAGTGATGGGAAAACATGGACATTGACCTTTATGCCAGAATAGCACAGCACTGATCAGACAATGTGTAGCTACACAGTAACACAGGAAATCATTGAATCACTTATTACCATTTCAGATGGCCAGAGTGTGGACACTGATTCTGTATTGTGGAGAAGCAGCGTTAGAGGCAGAGCGAGGTTACAGGAGTAGAGTCCAATCCTCGAGTGAAACCCATGACCCTGGTGTCCAGAGCCCAGTGCTCTGGCCACTTCATCTCATGCTACTCATCTATTTGCCACAAGCTCAGCTTGTTTCTTTTGCGCTGCCCTTGTTCCATCTGACCCCAGCATTGCCCCGCTTATATCCCTGTGCCTGAGGCAGTCTCCCTGCTCCTGATTCTCAACATACTCCCATTTCTTGGCTCTTCAGTGCTGACCTTGTACCTGATCATTATCTGGTATCTCACCTGAGTCGATCTGCCTGTTGCGGCCTCTAAACATGTAGATGAAATCCTGGCAGCGCTCGCTCTGGCTGTAGCCTCCCGAGTGGAAGCACAGCTCCTCCACCAGCACGAGGGCCTTCTTACACAGGTCTTCATCCCAGTCCCCCGACATCCTCCAATCAGCATTTCACTCCCCACCTCAATCGGCCTATCGCAATGCAGGTGCACTCCGCCGCCGGACCAGTAGAAGGGTGCCTGTACCGAGAGAATCCGGGCACTCTGTTTGAGATGGGTTGAGAAGGGGGCTCTTCGGAGAGGCTGGGCCAATCAGGCGGCTCTGTGGGGACACCGCCCACTTTGGCTGAGTCAGTCAGAGGTCTGCACCCATGAGTGTGTGACTCAGTGAGTCAAGGTCTGCATTTTAATAGCTGTCTGTGCTTCTGTGAGACATTGTGAAGGAAAGAGAAAGATAGAAAGAAGCACAAAGGAGAGTATTAGAACTGTAGAGAAAAGGACATAAAGGAGAGATGGAAAAGGACAGGTATGAAAATGTGGAGTCAGGAAGAGAGGGGTGCAGGCAGGGAGAAAGGAGAGAGCTGAATGTATTCAAAGTGTAGTGTCTGTACCATAACTATTTAAAAAGACACTATCAAACCAGTAATGTCAAAAACCCACTTTGAAATAAACTGCAGAATTTTAACAAAATTTTAGTATATAATTCTTCATGCATACCACCATTATCAGTATAAGTATCAATACTAGCAATAGTATTATGCATACCTGTCGTAAGAGAGAATACGCTGCTAAATGTTGTTTCCCATGATTAGGTCATAACTGCAGGCCTTCTAACTCTCCATGGAGATGCCTGGAAAGTCCTTCCACGAATATCCTTCAGGTATACTTTTAGCTGTTATATTTCAGGGAAAGGAGATCTAGCCATTCAAATGGTCCTAATCCTCTTCCGAATCCCTGGACAAAAATCACACAAAGCTCAGTCAAAACTGGAAAACAAATCTGCAAGGGAATGAATATCATAAAACAACATCAGGCCGCAGCATGGGTGCAGAGTAGGATTCTGGATCATGCAGTTCCTATTGAGACTTTTACTATTAAATGTGATGGTTTTCCTGGTTGACACTTGCCTGGAATAAAAAAAGGATTACTTTCCAATAAAAGCCTACGGTAGTGGTACAAGTATTCATGAATAACATCAATCAATTTACAGTGTTTAACTGTCAGTGTTATTACCTTACAATACATTTGTTGTATACACATGAGGTACAGGTACACATAAGCTTTCAAAGCTTTCTGTTCTCATTCTGTCTCCAAAAACAGGTCAATGTTTTCCCTCTGCCCCCTCTCCCTTTTCCATCTCTTAAATGCACACACATACACACACACACGCACGCACACACACCTCTTTCTCAGACACAGACATCCAAGTACGTACGCATACATCCACACACTTGCCTCTCTCTCCCCCTCCCTCTGGTTCAGTGGCTGTATGCACAGTAACTCTCCTTCTCCTTCCATGAAAAGTGTATTAAAACAGTTGCAACTAAACAATATGGGCGAAATGGGACTCATTGAGTCCACATGTGTTTATATTGTGCTAATATATATTTTACAATGCAATTTTAAAAACCCATTACCGTTTATTGTGGTGAACGAAACAAATATGTGGTTATGTGTACCAAAATTAAATCAATAATCATCATTTATCTCTGGCCTCCATGATTACCTTTAAGAAACTAACCATGGTCCGCCATCTGTTCCATAAAATTCCTGCCACAGCACGAAGTATATCTGTCTGTTGATCAATAAGATTCATCAAACACCTACCAGTCTATGTACACAGTGATCGGTATGTATCATTTTCTTTTCTTTCTTCCTTCTGCTAATCTCTCTATTGATCACCATATTAACTGCAGTAATGAGACAATCCGTCTGTCAGGAAAGACTAGTCACATGCTTACCTCTCCTATTCAGAAGATTTGCATGGTTTCTCTATTTCTATCTATCTATCTATCTATCTATCTGTCTCCTTCTGCACGTAAATATAAACCACATAATATACACGATCAACACAAACCAGGTCATAATCGATTAATAGGTAAAGTACACTAAGAGAAGTACTATTTACCATTAGCCCATTTATCTGTCCATCTCAGACGTTTAGTCAGGTGGATAAAGAGTCCGGGATGAGAGCATTAAAAACAGCCCCCCTTCTCCCTCCCTCACTCTGTCAGTAAATCTGTCTGTGCTTTCACTTTAAACCCCCACGTATTTCATGATGAGAAATGACTCTCTGGCAAAGAGCTGGACATAAAAAGAATCTCGCCGGTTATGGGGCACAGGAGTGGCGAGGGGAGACAGGGGAGTGGAGAGAGCAGGGAGACGCAGAACGGAGAGACAGAACAAAAAGGAGAGATGAGGCAGAGCGTGGAAAAAGCAGAGAGGAAAAGAGGGCACGCCACAAATAAAGGTATGGAGAGACAGGGAAAAGGACGAGGAAAGAGGTGAAGGGACAGAGATGGGAACGAAACGGCCTAGAGTCAAAAAATGAAAAAGGGGCAGAGAGAGTACCAGTGCACTTATGTCTTGTGTAATAAATACATTTTACACAAAGTGCAGACAGCATATAAACACCAAGATAACAGTACCGATGTATTCAGAGCAAATGCGCACATAACAATAAAGCTACTCAGGTTTATGCTGGCAGTCACAAGCAGTGTGCAAAACACAGGCGTGCACAGTCACAGACATCGAGTCTGTCGGCCAAGACACAGACAGCTGCAGGCACAGACAGTGAGCTACTGTGGAGACAGACCCAGCAAACACAAATAGTGAGTTACATGCAGAGTTGCCGACACAGGCAGTGAAGTCGATGCAAGCAACTGCAGACACAGACAGCGAGTTAAACACAGACATACGCAGTCACAGAGCGCGAGATAGACACAAGCAGCTACGGGCAGACAGATGCTCACCGAACAGACAGACAGATGTAGACACAATGAGTGAGACACAGACACAGACATATAGTGAGTTAGATGGAGACACATGCAAAAAGAGAGGGTGACTCAGACACAGACAGTGAGCTAGACATAGACATAGGCACACACAGAGAGTAGTCAGACCGACAGACGCAGGCAGAGGCACACAGAGCAGGCCACTATTGACACCAACAGACACAGATACAGAAGGTGAGCTGGGCAGAGAAGCAGAGGCAGACAGTTAGATGGAGACAGATACAGACAGACGTGCACACAGACACCGAAACCCACACGGCTACGGTGAAAGACAAAACCCTCTCAGACACAACTTTCCATTGACTGCTGTTCTATTTTAAATCAATACCCTCGCGCCAAGCAACAATCCACACAAGGTGAACCCACAGGACAACAAGGAACGGCCAGAGAGGCTACTGCATAGTTCAGGAACAGCATGCCCACACACACTGTATATTATATGAGAGCGTCAAACAATATTCCTCTGGATTCCTTCAGGATTTCTCTTATATCTGAATCACATCAATGTGATTCTGACACAGTTTTATCCTCAATATTTTCGTTAATTTCAGCAACTCCAAACACATAGCAATTTGAGGGAAAGTTCAGTGAAAGTAGCTTTTTCTACATTTACATTTTTTTTTTTACATTTTTCTCTTAGTAAACTGCAGGAAGTGTCCTTTTTTTGTCATGGACAGAATATATTATGTTGGAAATTAGTGACACTGTTTCATTTTTCCTAAAAGTTACCCCAATTAAGTAGTGCAAATTAAGACCACACAAGCATCCCCTGTACCCTGGATACCCACTCTAGATTCCATGTGGGCCTGTTAATATGTATTATTTGTGATTCTCCTCTTATTATCAAGACTCATGTTCCAGCTGCACCAGCATAGAACTTCCTCTGACTCATTGAAGTCATGTCTTTTGCCCTCTGGCACTCACAGGAAACTCGCAGTACCTCCGAGACACAAGTGTACCTGCCACTGCAATTTATAACCACGCTGATGTGATCTTGCATATGGTTTCAGCTCTCCCAATTTCAACACCAAATATACAAGGTACTATTTCAGTGTTGCATATTTGTTTGGGCACTGGTTATTTTCAGAACTGTACAGCTCTGAATATAAACTACATGTTTAAAACTATTGGTACTGTATATGTTTATGTATAACAGTAACATCGTTAACAGCAGCTAAACACATTCATTAACCATAGAAAAAATGTATTATAGCATTATAATGCTCATCATAAATGGTGACACCAGGCTCCTTCCTTGACCATTTGGTTACTGTCGATTGTTCAGGAATACCTCACTTCACTGCTAACATTAAACCTGCTTTTACACTACGGAACACATGAACACGACACATTATGTTAAGACAGTTGACATCCCATTGCTCATCTGTGGAAGCCAGAACTGAAAACGGAACGTGTTATGCTTGGGCACAGGAACAAATTGGTCCTCTACAAAGAAAGAACTCTCTTTCAAAAATCAACCTGTCTGTTTCCAAGTGTATCCGTTGTTGTATTTTCAGCCAGAACATCCTTCAGGGGTTGATCAAGATACAGCCACAACTGGACATATAGACTTGTAAACCTTAAATGTTCAGCATTGAAACAAAACATAAAACTGCAGACTAAACTAAAATATGGAGGTTCCCAATGATGTCCATATTGTATGACTGTCTAAGTTTGTAATGTTTAACACATTAAAATGCATACTTAACTAGACTACACACCTTAGAGTTTCTAAATTTTGCTTTGTATTATTATTTCTCTGTGATTCCTGTCCATGAAGGCCCAAGTACATTTAAGTCTAGGAATATGTTTTGGTAACAGTACAACCTCCAGTATACTGCACAGCATTGTGAATGGTGTTGAGCATAATATTTAATAGTTATGTTATTTGACCTGTAACCAGAAGGTTGCAGGTTCAATTCCCATATGGGACACTGCTGTTGCACACTCGAGCCACAGATGTGAATTGCTTAAGTAAAATTAACCAGCAGTACAAATGAATTATAGTAAAAATGTCAGGTGTCTAAGCAAATAAACAAAAACAGATCTCCCCATCATAACTGTGGAACACTGTATGACTCACAATACCGGTGTATCACTTTGACTTGGGCAGAAGAGGGGGTGGCGTGAAGAGGAGGGTTTCAGACATTCGGCACGTTTCAGTACCCCCCCCCCCCCAACCCACCCATTACCCCTTATTCTCGACATGTTTGTATTTGTTGGCCCTATCGGATCATGACGGAAACGCGTTAAAAGTTAAATATATGAATATTACAATGGCGACAACCCCTAAAAAGCACGCGGACATGCATGCACTATGCACACTTGCGCGAGGGTAAAACACATACATCATGCGTGTACATGTAACATGAAGTCACGTCAGATGTTTAAAATTGTACGTTCACAAACACATTCGCAACATCGCCATACGCTCTGATACAGTATGCACATATATTTGCAATAGATGAATGCGTGCATATGCATAGACAGATAGCTACACAGACAGACATAGTTAAGGTTGTGTGACACAAGTGTACAATATACACCCCAAAAAACAATTTAGCATATCTATAACTTACATATAACATATTTTTTTGGCTAACCTACATATTGTACAGGCAGCAAAGCCCTATACTTTCCGTAATAACATTGTCTTTACATACCTCTGTATGTTACCCCTCTTTAGCCCCTCTTCCTCATACCTCTCCTCTTCTTGATCAAACCAAAATTTTCAGATGCGTCGCGCTTAGAAAAGGAAAATCCCACCCACCACCACTAATACCGGAAAAAAGAAGCCAAAATACTGCACCTGAGATGGAAGAAGGTGATGAAGGGATAGACCGGGCTACAGAAAAAAAAACGATAGGGATATCCTTTATTTCTCCCCTCTTCCCTCTCCCTATTTCATCCTCTCAGTGTAATTCTTTTTCAGCGTCTTCTCACCCTCGTTTTTATCTCCGTTTCACTCTTTCCCCTCCCTCCCTCTCTCTCTGGATTGTGAACGGAATACTAAGAGGTTTCGCGTCTCCGCTGACTGTATAGCGCGACTAGTACTAAAGACATGCTGATGTATGTAGGCGAAGAGAGGGGGAGAGAAAGGGGGTGGAGGGAGGAAAAGGTAGATGGGAGGGGGGAGGTAGGAAAGGAGGAGAGCAACCGAATGGTCCTCGGGGGGTGGACCAACCGCTAGAGGGAGACAAATATGAAGTACATTGTGCGACGCGTGACTCTTAAAATATGGAACGGCTAAATTGGGACCCCAGGTAGCTCCGGTTGTATTGACACTGTTTGTTCGCGATTTATTAACATGCGTCTTCTGTAGATATTTGATTTAATTTATGTTATTATCAAATTTTACCATTAGCGCCGCTCGCTTACAACTATCGCTCACTTACTCTACCACTCTCGTCTCTCTGTCACTCACTCACTCTCTCTCACACACGCACGCACACACAAGCAGTCAAGTGGGTGTGACAACTACAGCAGGAACCCCCACAAGTAAAAAATACAGCATGACCGATGTAAATTCCAAAGATTATTTAAATCACGCCGCGGTATTCATATTTTTTTGCCATCATGGCAAAGATTACATAACTCTGCTATAGACCTCAATAGCAAGTTAATTACTATGGAAATATTTTCTATTTTATTAATTTTATGTTTTATATTTCATCATATTTCGGCTGGTTGCTGGAAGGGGGTTGCCAAACTATTTGCAACAAGCAACGTTCATTAATTAATGCATTCATTACTGACGACCAGCGGGCTGGGGGCGGAGGACACCTCTTCCGGCGATATCTTAGATTTGAATCGCGCCCCCCGAATCCTGGCACTCGCCTACGATCAGTCAGCAGATTGAGCGGGCTCCGTTCTTCCGCTATCGGGCTTCTGGGCACGCATCAGTCCGGGAACAAACGAGTATACTCGGTCAGAACCTGCGCGTTCACCAAAAGGAACGTGCCAACTTGGACAGATGCCCGGGATGAATAATTGAAGCTAGGACACCGCTGTGAGTTGTAAGGCAGTGCTCACTACCCACTCCATTAATAATAACCGTGTATTCTATAACTGGAACAATAAAATGAAATAAAATATGGATATACAAATACCGCAGTAGAGACTAGACTATATTAAATGAGAACATTTGAATAACTGTTGAATAACATTTCTGGGATTGAGGTTACCATTATCAATGAAAATAATATTTGTGACTCACTAATGAAGCTGTCGTTGCTGCTGTTATGACACTCTTGGCACTGCTGACAGTAATGATAACACATATGATGATGATGATAATGACAATGATGATGAAGATGACTGAGCCCAACGACAGCAGTACTAAAAAAAAGGATGAAGAAGATGCTAAGAGTAATAATGATCTTGATACTTACATGACCACTCTTTCTGTCTTTGTAGGGTGACATGAAATGGCACACAGAGACAGCAGGAGAAAGATAAAGAGAGCAGGGGGATTGGGAGGGGTACCCTGAAGCAAGGGATGATTGACAGATAAGTGAGTGTAAACAGCTGCCTCTGCTGTCTGTCACTGCGGAGTGGAAGGGAAGTGAGTGCAGTGGAAGCGGAGCGGACAGCCTGGAGAGAGAGAGAAAGGATCAGGAGGAGGGTGAGGGCAGGAGCAGATCACAGAGAAAGCCAGATACAAGGAGGGCAAGTGGACAGAGAGGAGAGGAGAGGGTGAGCGTGTTCAAGGGTGGAGGAGTGTAATAATGGAGGCCGGAGGGGCGGGTTTGGAGAGAGGCGGTGGGAAATTTGCATAGGAGTACGGAGAGCCTTAGGGAGAGCCTGAGGGAAGGAGGATTCCCGTCTCTGCTGGTAAACATCAATGGTCACAATTCTAACCTCTCTCACCCCGGGAGTATATACACACACGCTCAAAGGCAAGCATGCACCCACACACATGCAGGCATGTGCATACACACACATACAAACATATACACATAGGCATGCACGCAATGCACACATGCATGGACACATGCGCACATGCAAGTGTGTAATTACTATGTACTCCTTCCTGAGAATCCCATCCACATCATGCAACACAGCATGGTAGGGTAGACTTCCCTAACAACAGAGCTTCAGATGCTAGGTACAACCGGTGGTTTCAGTCTACCTGGTGAGGCAGTCCAAGAGACTCAGAAAGGCTTAGATACAAGAAGAGAGATTAACAGAGTCACAGAAAGGCTAGACTCTGAGAGACCCATAAACACATGGAGACTCATAGACATTCATAGTGTAGCTAGAAGAAGAGAGACTCGGAAAGCCACAGGGAGACACAGCGAGGCTCCAGGAGACTTTACAAGGCTCCGAGAGGCACAAAGAGACTCAGATGCAGAGAATTAGATGCAATGAGACTTCTAGGGGCTCAAAAAGTTCAATGAGACTGCTTTGACCTTTATAAATCATTGTCATCTTTGTTCTGTCAATAAAGCAAGTTCAGTTTAATTGTAAACTGACTGGAGAAGGGAGAGAGAGTGAGACAGGGCTTAGAAGAAAATGGTAGGTGTGCAGAGACAGGAGAACTAAGAACAGAGTGGCCTAATTGGACACAATGATTCAGTAATAAAAACAAAGACAGAAACTGTTTGAAGTCAGCCTTGTCAATTTTCATTATTAAAACAGAGCACCATCCTGCTTATTTCCTCTTCAAATTAGCTTCCACTTGTTTGTTTTCATGTTCATTCAATTGTGTTCTTCATATGTAGGAACTCTTTGAAAATGCTGTCACAGTGAGTCATGCCAGGGAAGCGTTTGATTTAAATCAGGAGAGAGAGAGAGGGACGGGGAAGCCATTGGTTGCAAGGCAATAAGTGCAGTCCTCCTCCCCCAGACCACTGATTCATTCTGTCATTCCTAGATAGAAACATTTAAACTCCGCAGTGGCTGTCACTTTCTTTCTCCCCATTTATGTTATCGGAGTAGGTTTGTGTACGGTAGAACGCCAGCGGTAAGCGAGCGCATGCTGCATGAGGAACTCCTCCTTCAGGGACAGTGTTAATGTCAGGAGGTGAGCATCTGCTTATCTAGGCCAGTAGGGTCCAGGCAGCTGTAGAGCCCAACCACGCTGACCCTCGCTCCGTGCCCGCTCGGTCAGCGCGTGCTCGGTATTAACCGCCTCCCGCCACGTGTGCCTCTTTTCCTTCTTCATCCCTTCATCCCGTGTTGTTACCATGACGACAGTCTCTCAGGGCATGTCGCCCACTCTCCTCTTTCTCCTTCCCTCCCTTTGCTTTTCTTCCCTCCCTTGCCTTCGCCTGGCACCTCTCCCTCCCACTCCCCCCTCCCCTCCTCCCCTCACCCACTTCATCCAAATTAAGAAGAAAAGATGTATGACACGAATTTTGAAGAGGAGCCAAAAGACAAGGCAAGAGAGATGACAATGCTGGAGTGCACTGATGTCAGACAATTTATGACAACACGATAAACCAGGATCTGTCTACGGCACCACATTCGAACAGTCTTATGTCAGTATGCCAAACCATATACAGCAAACAATGGATTCTTTCTATGATAACGCACCCTGGTGTGGTTACATTGTAATATGACTGTGTATGTGTCACACTTCCTATATACCCCTTTAAACACACTGGCATAAACTCTGCATTTCTTTTGTCTACTTTCCGCTGTGTCTGTCACGGCAAATCAACCCCGTCGTGTGTTCCTGCCTAATCAAAGACATGTTCTTAGCTGCAGCACACATCTTAATCAGTGCAGAATAATCATTTGGTCAGCTTCACTGCCTTCTCTCATATACATACTACTGTGCTGTTTTTGCAGCCCGTAGTGAGTAGAACAGTTAGCGGTTTCCTTTCATGCTCGAGTCCATGGGGTAAACTTCTACATTCCTCTTTTGAAGAAAGGTTCTTACCATAAGTCTAATTCTCAGAGGACAGAGCCTGTTTCTGTTCATACAGTCTGTTTTCAGGATATTTTTTTCCCCTCTGTACTACATCATAACCTACATATCGTATTGTTTTCTCTCTCTAATGCTGTGCTGTAAATGTGATGCAATTATTGTGGAAATGAATTGGAAATATGACTGTAAAGATTGCTGAGATCTCTATCACCCCATTGCTCAGATGTATTGGGTGATAGCAATCAAAGTGCAAACTGTCAGAGGGAGTAGAGGCACATCTACACACACACCTATATATATATATATATATATATATATATATATACACATATACAATTCTTTGCAATGTTATCCATTTATACAGCTGGATATTTACTGAGGCAATTGTGGATTAAGTACCTTGTGAGGGTACAGTGGTAGTGCCCCAGGGGTCATACAAGTCCTGCTCCTGCCCGCCTGCCCGCCTACACACACATACACACACATATATGTATGTATATACAAAAAAGCATAGAGTATGCTGTTTGCTGTAATGCCAATTTTGGTTCATCAAGCTAATAGGCAACGATTAAACAGCAGCCAATTAACTCTGATCATTAGACTGAGACGAAATAGGGAGGAGAAAGAAATGAGGATGGGGAGATGGAAACAGCCAAAAGAAGAGAGAAGGAGGGGTAATGAAGGAGTGGGTCTAAAAAGCAACGCAGCAACAAAAATGTAAAAAAAAAAAAAATCCTGGTAAAAGTCATGGCTCTCTGTGGAGCTGTCCCGTGATGAGTGGTTCTGAAACTTTTCTTTTGGGAAGTGTCACTGTTAATGTTCTGTACTAGCCGTCTGCCTCCCACTATTAGTAGTGATGTGAAATTTATGTATTAATCCCCTGTATTTCAGTGTTCCAGCATGTTCCAGCAGCTCTCCTACACTAAAATCTCAATGACTCTCTTCTTCTCTCTCTCTGTTTACGGAAGTAAATAGTCAGAATTTGAGTCTGGGCCTCCTACTCAATAAAGGTGACTTGCTTTCATTGAGTATGGCGCAACATTAGCTTTTACATGGAAAGAGTGAGACACAGAGAGAAACAGAGAAAAAGAGGGGGGGCAGTGGGGCGGAGAGAGAGTGGGGAGGGGGTTTATTACATAATGCATTCAGTGAAGGCACACGTTGGACCCAGCAGAGAGTTCTCTCAGCACACACTCCGCTGCATGCCTTTCTATTCCCACTATGGGGGCCCGCTAGCTTCTGCTCCAGCTGGCCTCCCCTGTAATTAGGCTAATTGAAAACTTTAACAGAACCATTTTCTTGACTGAACTGTTCTTTGAACTGTTTCTAATAAAAAATCCGTATGAATTTCCCCCATGGCTGTGTTTCAGAGCCCCTCCTCATCTGGCTGCATTGTCTCAGGGAGCAGATGTCTGTCTCAGTAATTGGCACCACATCCAACCTGGAAGGAGCACAGACTGAGGGAAAGATGAAACAGCGTAATTAAACCTTTTGCCTTCACAGTTGATGTCTTACTAACAGGACACTGGACACTTGTTCCACAGGGTTAGGTCAGCTGCAAAGAACAGAGGCAGGTGATATGGTTCAGCCCTGCAGAAGCCAACAACACCCCCCCCCACACACACACCCCACACACACACCCCACACACACACACACACACACACACACACACACACACACATGCATAGACCCTTTAAAGAATGTGAACAGCTTTTTGTGCAAAACAGTAGTGCACCCTGGACCCAAGGAATCTTTTCAAAGGATCATGCTCATTTAATTTTCATTCAAGTCTGATTGGGCTAAAAGTAAAAGCCAAATACATCGAGTGTCTAATGAGAGACCAAAGGCTGATCTACTAGCTGCATGATCGATTTTAAAGTGCTAACCATATGACCATACAACCATGGCCAGGATATTCATGAACGGAATTCAGTACATAAATTATCATTAATAGTAAAAATAAATGGATAAACACTATAAATAAAACAACCACAAAAGCTGCAGGCTAAGATTCTAAAAAGTGGGTCATGCAGAAAGATTCTGAAATGTTATTTTGAAATAAACACAATTTTTTCTACCATTTTTATATGTCACACACTGCCATTATTTCATCCTAACAATTGTATTTCTGAAATATTGATGATTCTCCAGTATTTTCATTCAGCTTTGGCAAAATTAAATGTGCTTATGGGGGTATTTATTGGGTGTTTCTGCAAGCATGTAATGCAAATACAAATCAAGCTATACTTCTTGTAGTGTTTTTCTTTGATTAATTATTTTAAAGATTTAACTGGTGGATGTGTCCTTTAGCCACAGATCTTCCATGGTTATATATTCTAAATATAAGAAACAGATCAGCAGCTTTGATGAGATCTATTTCCAAGGAAACAGAATTGATCAAAGAGAAGTCAAGGCCATATGAATGGCAAATGAGGAAATAAGATCCCCAAATTCCAGGTGATGTGAAAAAACAAAACATTTGCACAGAAGGACAAGCGATCATTTCAAGAAAGTAAAAACAATGCTTCCCTTCTCAAGGCGATGGATACCTCATAGAAAAGTTGCTAACACACAAGTTCCCATGAGCCGTGCAGAAAAAAAGGGTTCTTCATGATGTCCTCATTCATGAGTATCTTTCATGGCAAACAAAAAGAATATGTTATTGCCCTCTGGTGGTTGGATGGAGATAAAGCTGTACTGTGCTGTGACTACTTCAGCAGCTCTCAAATGCAAAAACAACCCTTCTGAAACAATGCAGCCACAAAGCTGCTTACATAAATTCATTTGAATATAATATTAAAGAAATTTAATTTCTTAAATTTTGGAAACTTAAATTCATTTTTAAAAGATATTTGTTATTCATGGCTATATATTGGCTGTATTGCATATTTCAAAATGTTTTTTAAGTACTGTTTATACATAGATGTAATGTGACTGTGTTTCATAAATTGACTAAGTGAAATTTTTAAATTCATTAAGTCTTGGTGCTGGACTGCAGCCTACAGCTGGACTAAAACCTTAATTAAATTGAGCATCATTTGCTTGTACAGCAGGCAAGCATGGCTGATTAACCTGAGGACTCATCATACACATACGATCTTGCCTAGGCATTGCACAAGCTAATCAAGTAGCCAAACCTGTGGGTGAGAGAAGTCACTGGATCCTCTGATTAACACAAGTAACAAGAATCTAACCAAGATGGAGGAACAGAGCCAGAAGATGAAGGCAGTAGATCAAAATATCCATGGGGAGGAAAGAAAAATGTGACCAGGACTCAACAGCTATGCCCCAAATAGGAAATGATTGGTTATTACCAAGTGCAATTGCAGTAATTAATTGAAGGGATAATAAGCAAATGGCGATGAATCACTGTTTATTGTAAATCTGCATTAATTGAGGTTTCTTCTGTGAGTAAGCACATTTAATTGATGTCGACCAGCATGGTGGAAATAATAACAGCCGTGCTGCTGAATGTTTTAAGTGCCTGTTGCAGTAGAAGAGATGCATGTGAAGATTATTTTTAATGTAAATCGGTTATATCCCACTACTGTAATGCTGTGACAATTACAGTATGCTGTAATTCTTAATACACTTCTTGCATAAATGATACATCAACAGGAGCTATACATGGGTGACTGGATACAAAACTCATATCTTGTTAGATGATGGCAAGTTCAGTCCAAAGTGTGATGTGTAGCTGTTTTGGACAAAAGTCAAATAGCTTTGATTAAATAATGTTTTAGCCATTGCCTTTTCTGATAAGTAAGCACTTGTACACAGAGACAGCATTTAATACTATAATTCAAAAACAACAAAGCATGACAATTGAAAATGGGTTATATTTTCAGGTATGCTTTTCAACACTATACTAGAAATTAGATCAGTTCACTCACTGTACCAGCACTGTTTTAGAAGAAGAAAAAAATCACTGAATGTGAACATTTAATATTGCTTGATATTTGCAATAAAAGCCTGATGTGAAGATGAGACAGAACATTCAGGTTGGTCTCTGACTAGTCTTGTTATTTTTATATTAGTATAAAGTGTATCTATTACTGTGTCAAGCCTGGTCTCCATACTCGAAGGTCTCTGCTTCTACAACAAGTCCTGTTAACCTATTCTACACATTAATAACTGTGAGTGAATTTTTTTTTTTTTTACCACATTGTCAATATGATATTTACCTTTAACTAATTTACACCCCTACTATCTTGAAATAGTATCTCCTATTGCTATTAATCAAAATAATAATGGCTGGAACACCACACTTATTGATGTGTGCAGAGAATCCGTAATTTCATGTGCATATACACACAAACAGAACTGATATACAACAGCGACTGATTCCGTTTTTGTGAGTACCTGAGATGGAATCGTACCAGAGTCGTCAATCCGTTGCTCGATTGTCAACTGGTCAACCTTTGTTTTCTGATCAGATCAAAACCGACCAGAGCTGTCGATTCCAGAGCGCCGTTCTTCTGGTCTGCAATGGATACGGCCTTTTTTGTTTCACTTAACATTTAACCAAAAACTAACGGATTTCAGGAGAAAATTTATCGACTGACATTAAAACGGAGACAAAACGGTTTAAAATTTATTCAAACAGATATCTCTCGCAATACTGTTTTCCGTCGACATAATTGTAATACAGCCGGGTAAGTAGCTACGATACCTATCAGAGCCAATAGATGGTCAGCCTGGTTGTTCGAATATAGCAAGCTATCTTGCCAAGTACATGACTGCATTTTCAATTCATGCTAGTTGCACAGGATACAATAACCTAATCGGTGTAATTTAAAACAGTTAAACACAAAAAAGATGCTAACTAGTTACCTTGCTGGATCTCTCGCTGATTAGACGCAATTCAATTCAGCGAGCTAACGTTAGCTACCCAGCAAGCTGGAAAGTCAAAGAAAATATAAAGCTAGTTAGCTATGTGAATACCAGTTTTATAGTTTCTTTTGCCATCTATATAAGCTAGCTTGTTAATTATGTATGCATTGATGATATCTGATTGGTTAGCTAACTATTTAAGGAAAGTTTGCCGATTGAGCTATCACTGAGCTAACTAGCGTTAGCTAATTGTCTACAGTTTAGTCAACGTTAAGTACTAAAAGTCAAACGTATCACGAAACTGATATTTCAGTGGAAGGGTTTCTAACCAGCTAGGTAGTAAACGACAGTGATACAAAAATAGCTAGGTAGCTGGCTATCTGTCTAGCTGTAAGCTTGGGAACCAGGCTAAGCATTGAAGTGGTTAGCCGTAGCAAGCGTCCACTGCTAACTAACATTAAAAAGAAAATCCTAAACAGATATTGACGTTGGCTGGGTATTAGAGCAACTTGATAAGTGGAAACTTGACCCAAACCAATTGGCCCGCTTGATAGCTAGCTAGCAAACGTTTGTTTCGCCGAAGCTCATCACTATAATGAATGGGGTTCGGTTAAGGGCTTCGTTAGCAAATCACGGACCGGTAGATCTGACAGAAAACGTCCGTTTCGAGTGGCCAACATCATACAGCTAGCTAGAGAGTATTAGGAGTCTCAATCAAAGTAGAAAGTGCAGAATAACTGACAAAAATGTTTAGGTTTTGATACACATTACTTTTGCGTTAATGAACACATGGTTTTGCTCTGTAGTATACCTCTTTGTGCAAGCGGCATAGCCTGTGACATTCAAGATGTAAAGTAGACAGATGGTAAAGAACTGAACAAGACAAGAACCCACTGCTCAATTTCAACGCCAGCTATTTTCTGTCCTGTGGCTAAGTAGACTAACTCTGTCGAACAGTTTAGGCAGTGTTCATGTACTGCAATAGTCCATTGATTGATTATTTTCTTTTGCTATGTGTGCGCAGTAGCTAATGAGGAAATCAGCATTGTTTGCCTGCAAAGGCCGCAACATTGTCTGTCATGAAATTATGCGATGGTTTATAACCTTACACATGAATGTTTTCTAGTTCTCCACAGTGGCGGGTGTGGCCTCGATGGACCCGCCCAATAAGCCTGGATCCAATCAGGTAGCAGATGTGGTCTTCGTCATCGAAGGAACTGCCAATCTTGGTCCCTATTTTGAATCTTTGCGGAAGCATTACATACTTCCTGCTATCGAGTGAGTACTTGCTAATCTATATGGTATGGCTATTAGTCATATGCAGTTTTGATTATTTTCATACTGTGGATATTATTACCACTATACCGTGTCCTTGTGCATGCGTGGATTTTGGGTTATTGCTTTTTGTATAGTAGGTGTAATATGCCTATAATTTGTAATGCCTATCTGTAGATGTAGCCTTAATACCGATGAATGTTTGTCATCTAATCAGTTGTACTTTATGGACAGAGTATGTAAATAACTGTCTGTCACAGGTATTTTAATGGAGGGCCCCCTGCGGAGACAGACTTTGGAGGAGATGTAAGTTTTTTTGTAGCTTTTCCTCATATTTGGCTTTGAAGAAACCAATGGAAATGTAAAAGTAAAACAATCATTCTGTTGTTAAATATGGAACACACTGCAATATTTAACGTAACATAATATTTTACGTAATCCATTCTGATCTAGGCAAGCTTACATCTAAAGTAAATGCATATAGTGCAAAAATATAGGTTTTCATTTTTATTTTCATCATCAGTGTATTGTGTCACCTCTCTTCCTGAAGCTGTGTGTTCCTCATGTTACCATCAGTGAGTATTTCTGCTTGTGTCTTTTGTTTCTCTGTGTCTCAGTATGGGGGAACTCAGTACAGCTTGGTGGTGTTCAACACAGTGGACTGTGCCCCAGAATCCTACGTGCAGTGTCACGCGCCCACTAGTTCCGCCTTCGAGTTTGTCACATGGATCGACAGTATCCAGTAAGGATGAATGGGACTACACCTCCCACGATGCCTTGCTATGCCATACAGTGGGGAAATGAGTAAATGTGCATGCAGGGTTCTTCCCATCTGCACTTTCCTCATTATTTCTGCTTTGCTTGGGTTTGATAATGGGGAGGGGAAAGATGTTGGGAGCTGTGGTCTTCAGAAAGGCTTCTTACTCTTTAGTTTATTTGTGTAGAATTCCACTTGTGTTATTGAGGAGTGTCTTCTGGGAGATTAAGTTTACAATCTTTCTACAACCTTACTGCAGGAGAACATAGTTTTTTATTGGTTCCAGTAAGTCCAGTCAGCGGCTTGTCAGCAATGTTAAAGATCTGTTCTGTCTGTTTAGAACTCCCTCCACAGTCAGTATGGATACAGTAATTTGTCCACCCCTCTTTTTCTCTGTCCCTTTTCAGGTTTATGGGTGGTGGGGCAGAGAGCTGTAGTCTGATCGCAGAAGGGCTCTCGGTGGCCCTACAACTATTTGATGACTTCAAGAAGATGAGGGAGCAGATGTGAGTTGATGTTTTTTTTTCTGAAACGCGTCAAACAAGATATTCAGAATGGACACTGATCAGCCCTGCAGTGTCATACGTGCAGAGACCTGTTCTGAATGGACATTGATCAGCATTGCACATTGACACACACACAGAGCAGCCCATGCAGCATGGACACTGTCCAGCATTACATGTTGCCAGGCACACACATGCGCAGGGCCAGTCAGTATGGACATAGCCCAACATTGTGCATTGGCGCATACACGGACATTAATTCAGTGTGGACAATGTCCAGGACTGTACATTGGCGCACACACATTGAAACTCATTCAGTGTGGACGCTGCCAAGAACTGTATACGTGCAGATGTCCTTGTACATTTCTCATGCCACAACAAGTTGACAGCACTTTGATGCTCAGTTTGATAGCCTAACGGCCACACGATCAGGCTTCTCTCTCTCTATCTCTCCCTCTCATTATCTGTCTGTCTCTCTCTGTCTGTCCCACCTGTCAGAGGTCAGACTCACAAGGTGTGTGTGCTGCTGTGTAACTCTCCTCCTTACCTGCTGCCTGCTGTGGAGAGTGTCAGCTACACCGGGTGCACGGCAGACAGTCTGGTCCAGATCATCAGAGATGTAAGTAACTACAGCTCCCAACATCCCACAGAAACAAATGAGCAGCCGCTGTGAATAGTAACTTCTGCTGTGTGGACCTTCATAAAAGACACTTGAGCTTTTCATACTAGCTCTCCATCGTAGAATAAAATATGTATAGCATGCTGTGACTGATACAACAGCGTGAAACATTTGTTAAATGACAGCAAGCGAGGGGTGTTTTTCTCTCATGTGGAAGTTAATGATTGCTACATTTAAATTGAGTCATTTGTGCACTCGTGAATGAAAATAGTATCTTGGCTGAAAGGGAAGCATTTTTTTTTTATTATTATTATAACGTCAAGAACTGTCAGTGTTTATGTCGCTTTATTATCAAAATTTGAATCATTCACCTTTTAAATGAATCTTCAAGTGCCGAAAATGAATGGGCACAAAGTGTGATGGAGCGGCAGCTGCACTGCAACGGCGTTTTCTCTCTCCGCAGAGAGGCATCCATTTCTCTGTGATTTCTCCGCGGAAACTGCCTGCTCTGCAGTCCTTGTTCGAACGAGCTTTGCCCGTGGGAGCTCCGGCCGACTCGTCCCATCCAGACTACAGCCAAGACCCCCGTCACATGATCCTCGTCCGGGGTATCGCCTTGCCTGGTGAGAGACATTTGAAAGAGGTTCAGCCAAAGCTGATCTTATACCCCAGTGCCGAGCAATTTTTAATGACAGCGGCTGTTTTCAAGTTGAGTACCCATGCCAGAATTGTTTCATGTCAGCAGTTTTTGGGGCTGGCAAGTGTGTTGGTCCAGGAAAAGTGCTGATGGATTCACACCCTAGCCAGGTAGAAGTCAGAAAGTGATGACTGAAATTGAACCAAGCTGGACAATGGTGTTACAGGGAGACAGTCACAAGTTCAGTGCAAGGGAGGTGTTTAAAACACCATGTACTACTTGAGAATGCCTATTCTGAGACTGTTTCAGTAAGTGTCCTCACACTCCAACAGTGCTACAGCATTAGCAAAACAAAACGATAAATCATTTGAGAGTTTTACATCATTTTATCCACAGTAGTGTCACTGTATTGTAAGTATGATCTTGTTTTTCTGCAGTCTTTGTGAAATGGGCTTGTGTCTCTCTCTAGTTGCCCCAGGGGGAGGGTCAGGGGCAGTTTCGCTCAAACCGGTTTTGCCCCCTCAACCTCTGCCTGCCAGTCAGCCTATGGGACCGGCCTCTCAGCCCCAGCCTGCAATCAGCACAGCCCATCCCTACCAGGTGCTGAATGAGCGAGAGAATGACTGTTCATTTGTGCTCTGTCGGTTTGTTGTACCGTACCGCTGAAAGTTTCAACACGAATGGCTGCGCTCGAGTTCTTGTTTGTGAGCTGAATCTCTGCCGCTTGGATACGCGGAGTGAACGTTTTCCCTCCGCTCTCCCTTCGCCAGACTCCCTCGCTCAACGCGGCGCAGGCAGCCGCTCAGATGGCTCTGGAGGCAGCCAACAACCAGAAGAATCGCTGTGAGTCTGTCTGCTGCTCTTCGTCCGCTTGTCTCTGTCTCACGGCTTTCTAACCAGTCGTCTCCTTACCGTGTCTGTATGTCCTTCTCCCCCCCCTTTTTTACTGTGTGTCTTTCCCTCTCCTGTCCTCTTCTCTCCTCACCATTTCTGCCTGTCACACTCCTTGTTCTTATCTTTAATTACAGTGATTATGACTGTGACAAATATTCACACACTCAGTGTCAGTATTTGTTCTGTGCATACATAATGCCTGTGTCTTTTCTACAGATGGAATTGGAATCAGGAATACTGTGTTGAAAGTTCACTGTTATTTTTACTCCGTCTCCCTCTTTCAGTCCCTGGAATGCCGAACCAAGGTCCCCCCTTCAGCAGCCAACCGACTTCTCTCCCATCGGTGAAACTCGGCCCGTCCAACCAGCCCAGCCTATCTACAGTTACCACAGTAACAACACCTCATTTGACCCAGCCGCAACCCGCTCTCCCCCAGCAACAGCAACAGCAACAGGTCCAGCCCCCGGGCCAGCCCACAGCCAATCAGCAGCCGCCGCAACCCCCCCAGCAGCAGGCGGCATCGAATCAGCAGACACTGCCATCCTCCCAGCCTGGCATGGTGAGTGGGTTTGACCAACCTTGGGAAGTGTGTCTCTGCTGAACAGTTTACACAGCCCTAACCAACAACCATTGGGAAAGGACAAAACATGCCCCCAATAAAAGATACGTTTGCTGCACGCCTATGAAATGCTCCAGGCCTTCGTGTTACAGATGCAGATGTTTTTACCACTGGAGGGCAGAAGGGGGGAAAGTGATGCTTTTGGAAAACCAGCTTTACTCACGCTCCACTGGTGAGCTTGGGGCACAGCAAACTTTGGCTAAAACCTCTCAGTACAACTCACCAGCTTTTGTCCATCTCCCCCTAACTGGAAAAAATGTCATTCAGATCCATTAACAACAAAATGATAATGCTGATGATGGGCAGAGGCTTGTAAGGAGGGTGAATGCTGAAGCACCCAGCAACAGAATACCTTTCAAACATGGTTTCCATCAAAATGTGCGTTTGATCCGGTTGCTGGTGGCTTTGTTTTCTGGTTCACCAGACAATTGGCAATGTTTTGTCATATTTCGCACAGGCTGGATATATTGGAGTTTCGGGGCAAAAACCTTTTGCTGTTACAAGAACATTCTCTCCCGGCTGTTGTGATTCATTTAATGGGATATTTGTATACTAGGGTTCAAATTTAAGAGCGAGGTCAGAAAATATGTTAGAACTACTGCTGGCTGTGTACACTCAGTTGTATTGACTGCATACGCTATAATGCAAATACTCTCACTCTGGTGTTTTCTTGATGTTAAACCTTGTGTATTGCATGTTTTCAAAATAATGTATGAGTATGTAATAGAAAAAATGCTTTCTCTCTCTCTCTCTCTCTCTCTCTCTCTCTCATGAAGCCTGGCGTGTCTGCAGCCCAGGCCAGCTCGAATCCAATAGCACAGCAGCAGGCAGTAGCCAATAAGATCATGGCATGGAGTGGAGTGCTGGAGTGGCAAGAGGTGAGGGGAAACGGTGAACTCCAAGCGAATCTTGACACATATGCATTTATAAAGAGAACATGCCACATTCTGCGCTCAACAAGCGTGTACCAAAAAGCAGAAAATCATCAGAATGTAGCAGGGTATGCGGAGTGTACGGTATAGTGCCCTGGTGCAGTTAATGTCCTTTAGTAATTCAAAAATAAAAATAATTTTACTCATGGTATTTGCTTAAATGTTGGTGAGTATGACAACGTGTTCTGTGTGGAACTGGAAGGTGTGTTGCTGGCTTACATTCATTTTTTGTCTTTCGTTCTCCATGTTGCTCACGGCCTTTTAGTATCTCTCAGAACCAATTTTTCAGTGACATCAGTTGATTTAAAAGGTTTAAAACTGTCAAAAGACTCAAAAAGGCAGCGCATTTTGTTACTCTCTTCCTACCGTGTCGTCTGGAATCCAGGCACTTAGCTATAATTAGCTCAACTTTTTTCTCAAAGTGTTTAACAGGCTAGGTGCTGCAGTAATTAGCACAAGGTAGGAACTGCACTGCCTTGAAACTGAAACCGATTTTTCACTCATTATGCCCCACTGTACAGCTCCATATTACATGTGAATGAGCCCAAAACGATTTTAGCAAGTGGAATATTTTATTCTTACAAGTGGAGTATTTAAACACTGTTAATATTTAAACAGTGTTGTTATTAGGAATGATTCTGACCCAGTGTTTTGGTCATTATAAGCAGCTGTAACGTACTGTAAACTTCTTGTATCAGCTTTTCAGTGAACATTTTGAAAAGAGTCACTTGGTAACTGAACTGAAATGTTGTGGAGCATCTTACTACCCACACCTGGGTGGGAATGATGACCCAGCATGCTTTGATATTTTCCATCAGCATGCTGTGGATTCATAGAAGATGAAGAGCATGTTTGTGTGGATCAGCAAGGATCAGAGGCTCATTTTTTGATTCTTTGGATGATTAGCCTTGGATGCCCAGTGACTGTCCACATCAAGCACACGTCTTGTCTTTCATTAGCTTTTCTTGTCTGGACTTGACTTGTATTGAAGTTATCAAAGGAATAATAATTAAAAAAAAAAACAGTCTGGCCTTTAAAATGGTCTACATTTTGCAGAATTTGTCCATTATAATCCCTGGTTAGCATTTCAGGTGTTATTCTGAATCTGTAAATCATACCTCAGTATTGCAAACTTGTTTGCTCACAATTTTTATTTTATAACACAGCCCCCTTCGTCTTCTGCTGAATTTTGTTAAAAAGTCTGATAGAAATATAACATATGGCTCCATGTTGAGTTTACTTGTATGCTAACTTCCACACTTGTCTTGTCATCCCTCCACCTCTCTCACATACCAGAAGCCCAAAGCAACTTCAATGGATTCTAATACCAAACTCACTCGTTCCTTGCCCTGCCAAGTGTATGTCAACCAAGGAGAGAATCTGTGAGTAGAAAACTACAATTACCATTATGTCATCTTATTGACCAGCCAGTGATGTCTAGTAGTGTTGTGTACAGGGATTCCTGTATTTATCAAAAAGTTGCATTATTAAAAAATACATTTGTCTGTACAGTAATTGTCAAACAAAAAAAAAAAACTTGTTTGAAAGGTAAAAAGTAACGTGTTTTTCAATGTTTCATTTCCTTGAGAATCTGAAGAAACATTTCTCCTCATTTCGTAATGGCGTTGTTGCCCTTACATTTAAGTGGAAGACGTTTACTGTATGCTTGTTGTGTGTTTGAAGGAAAGGATGGAGTAAACTGACTGGGCTATTTGTTGGATGACTTTCTCACATTTCGCTTCTTTCATCAGCAACGCAGACCAGTGGCCTCAGAAACTTATCATGCAGCTCATCCCCCAGCAGCTACTGGTGAGGAACCCGTACTGGGCTGCACTCTGACCCCTCCCTCTGTTCCTCCCACCAATGTGCTCCTCCCTTTCCTCCTCATGTCTCTCATTGGATCCCTCTCTTGTCTCTTTTTATGCCATTTTAGCATTACATTACATTATTGTCATTTAGCAGATGCTCTTATCCAGAGCAAAGTACATAAGTTACAATTTTTACATGTTTTGCATAGTTATACAGCTGGATATTTACTGAGGCAATTTTGGGTTAAGTACCTTGCCCAAGGGTACAAAGGCAGTGCCTTTGGGGACTGAACCGGTTCCCTTTTGGTTGAGCCCTTTGGATGAGCCCTGCTCCTTACCCCTGCGCCACGCTGCCAAATGTATCATTGATTGTCTCATTCTCCATTCCCTCATTTCGGCTGAGCATGTTCTTTTACACCCAGTTATTCTGCATTTGCAGTTGTCACACCCCTCTCCCTGTCTCTTCCCCCCGTGTTTTCAGACGACACTCGGCCCGCTCTTCAGAAACTCCAGGATGGTGCAGTTTCACTTCACCAACAAAGATGTCGAATCACTCAAGGGTTTATATCGCATCATGGCCAATGGCTTTGTGAGTAGTTTTCTTTGTGTACACTTGGCCTTCTGTCCTTCTCTTACTGTCCCTACTTGTCCGCTGGGCTTGGAGGGTACCTTTTCCTTTAATTGGCTGTGAAGTGCTTACCTTTCTTTTAATAGATAATTACCATATGTAATTGGCATAATACAACTTTATAGTTTGAAGATGGCTTTGAGGTGAAATCAGTTGCTTTTATAGAGGAAATTCTCCTTCTCCTTATGTATGGATTACATACGTGGAAAATCAGGGTTTGTGCTCAGCATTGTACAGAGTGTGCACACATAACAATATGTACACATGCAGAAACCTTGTTTGGACACTGGCTGGATTTTGTTAACTGCAGGTATTCTTCATTTGGTCAGCAGCATGCAAGGCCTGTCTGCAGTTGCAGGCTGTGTCCACCAGGTGGCAGAGAGAAATAAAGCTTCTGAAATTAATTTACTTGAGTTGTAGTGATACTCCGTGGCCACTGTGGGGAGTATGGTGTGGAGCTTTTCGACTGGTGGCCTGAAACTCGACCTGGCAGAGAGATAACTGCCTCAGACACTAATGCTGCTCTCACACATGATGTGCAAATGTTCTTTGCAAGTGATTATTTCCATTGGGGTGGAAAGCACAGAGGCTGTGATTGCAGCCAGACAGCACTAAGTGACTTGTTTTAGTGCCACCAAACTGAATTTCATTTGAACTTTCGTTGTTGCGTTGTGTAATGTAGATGCATTTGACTAGTTACTGAAGCCATGAAGTATCAAATTACTTTATTAAAATGCTGGACAAACGGCATATGCAAGAATATGAAAAGTTCACCCTTATTGTCTGAGAAATGTCTGACCTCAGATAAACTGCAGAACAGTTTTTATGGTTGATAATAATCTTTGATTGGCTATCTGAAATACAGGCTCATCACTAGTTTGAATAGTAAAACAAAAAGTTAGCTATGAATGTTGATTCCTGCAGGTAACTGTAAGAGGCCACCTACTGTGTTGCCCTCACAAAGACCGCCGGTACTTTCTGAGCTTGACTTAAGGGGGTGAAAGAAAGCCCTCCTTCCCTCCCTGCCTCTTTCTTTCTTTCTCTCTCTCTCTCTCTCTCTCTCTCTCTCTCTCTCTCAGTGACAGCATTTCCAAAGTAGAGGAAACGGTGCACAACAGCAACAAACAACAAAATAATAATGCAAAAGCGTTGATCAACTCATAAAACAGACAGAATTTGTGACTAATAATCAGTGCAACACATGTTGGATTAACAGTAATTTGAGATTAATATGAATAGTATGACACACAATCTATGTGTGTACAGAGTGGTACATGCTGCATTACTAAGGTGTTGACAGGCTGATGCATGTAGAGTAGCTAAGGGTTCTGTGTGGCCTTCACCTCATCGAACAATTATCTTTGTAGAATGGATGTGTCCAAATGGTAATGTTCTTTTTGTTGTGCTAAAAATAATGGGTAAATATCTAATTTCACCCTGCATGTGTGGTTTTATGTAGCTCTGTGGACTTGAAGTGTAATTGTAGAATAGAACTGTAGTGTTTGGTTTAAAAAGATTTCCCACCAAATTATGTAATGGTGATGGACTGCATATCTCAGTTAATTTTAGCTTGCAGTATGCTGTCAGTTATTATTTCTGTCTCTCTCTGCCTGTCTGTCTATCCATCCATCGATCTGTCTTTTTCTGTCAGGACTGTAGCGATTAGTTGGCTAATCTGTCCTTTATTGAAGTAAAACACAAGTTTTTGTTGACAGCAGATTGTCTAATTTGATTGAAATTGATTGGGTCAAACTCTTTGTTGTACCTTCTGAACAACCAGTGCATGACCATGGGAGTATTTTTTTCTGCAGAAGCATAAATGAACATCCTGTTCTGCAGTGGAATAACTTTAATCCCTTAGCAATGGCTATTTTAGTCTCAAAAAATCAACTACTACTTTTTCATCACAGTATTTTCTGTCAGACAGTAGTCACATATGTTAGTCAGGATGCGTAGTCCTCTGTTTTATTCATATGATCATTTCCACTACCAATACAATGCGTTGCTGTTTTAGACTAAATCAGTCATTGAGGTAAACTTTCAATGTCATGCAGCACCTGGATCAAGAAAACTTTTTTTGTTTTGCATTGCTGTGCATTACGATTATTATATAGGTTATTATATCATGATGGCCCTCAGCTTATACTTGCCACTGTCAGTCACTGTCAACTGTCACTTTTTGTTACTTTGTCTGTCTGTCCAGGACGGCTAGCTAGCCAGCTAATGTTAGCTATTATTTCATAGATAGCGGTTAGCTGGTAAAGTTGGGAACTCTGTTGCTTTACTCAGTGTAAAAAAAAAAAAAATGCCTCCCACAAATTTCACGTGCCTTTAAACAGAAAGCTACCATCCTGTTTTATTATGAAGCTCAACAGACACACAAATCCTTTGTGTACTCGCCCATTGAATAATACTCAAATTGTCCTTACAGGGGGAATTGCTAGTGGCAGTAAATCTCCAGAAAAAAGTGATGTTCTGATAAGTACATTGTCCACATCCAGGGTCAGGAAGAAGAAAGTTTTATCTGCACTCCACTTTTGGCTTCAAATTAGATGGCAAAGAAAATGTGACAGATGGGAATAATTTTACTGTTTACACAGAAATCTTGAGTTCACTTGCGCAGGGGTGGTGTAGTCTGCAGCATAATTTCAGTTAAAAACTGGGTAGGACACTTTGGTACTCAAGAAAACATCTCTCTCAAGTCCCAGCATTCACAATTCACATCCAAAGACTTGAATGCATCACATTTTTACTGCCTCAGTTGCTTTGTAGATTGCAGTAATAGTGGTAGTGGCCAGTTATTATTGTTAAAGAAGAGTGTGTTAGAGATGGTGATACAGATTAAACAGGTATCAAATATGCAGGAATGCATGCCAGTGTTATTTTCAAACAATAAAGAAAACTTATGTAATTAATACAGAATATCTGTCTGTCTATGCTGTTACTGCACTTGAACAACCATTGTAGTTGTTGTAGTAGCAGTTGTATCTTGCTGCATCTCAACACTGCCCACAAATTTGATACAGTACGTTTTATCAGGATATTTTGAAGATATAGACTTCTACTACTGAGGACACGATTGAGTAACAGTGTAATCAGTGAAAATAAGTGGCCCTTTTCACAGGACCAGCATGTTCTTCTATGCCTCTCTCATTCTTTTTTGGTGTGCAGTGCTTTCGTATCACTTCTGCAGAACTGTTTCAGGTTTGGAAAAGTACCAGGATGCTTTTGTCACGGGACTGTGGCCTGCTTGGACCTCTTGTGGTCTCCGATTCGGTGAAGCTTTCGGGGGAGGTTAAAGCAAACCGGCTCTCTGTCTCCCCCCTCAGGCCGGCTGCGTGCATTTCCCCCACAGCGCCCCCTGTGAGGTGCGCGTGCTCATGCTGTTGTACTCCTCCAAGAAGAAGATCTTCATGGGCCTCATCCCCAACGACCAGAGCGGCTTCGTCAACGGCATCCGACAGGTCATCACCAACCACAAGCAGGTCCAGCAGCACAGGACGGTGAGTGAGGACGGCTGCCGGGTGCATTTTGTACATGTGCTAGCATTTAGTCCGAAGCTACATCCACCCCGCCGGTCATTGACTATTAGCTTAGGGTTGTTTGTGGCAAATATGCTCTCACAAAAGGATAAGAAAATAGAATGCTTGCTTTGGGTTTGTGTTTTGAGATTAGGTTGGTCAAGGTTTGTGTTGTGTCCCATCAGCTTTGCAATGGTAAAATTGTGCTTTGTGTACGCAATCTCTAATGTATACAAGATGTGTTTCTGAGTGGTGTATATTTCAGTGCGGTTGCCTGCAGGCCTCTGTTCTACAGCTCAGCTCAGTTCTGAGCGGTGTACGGTTAGTCACACGGGGTCCGAGCTCACGTACTCTGGAGTCCTGACCCACTGCTTGTGTTCCAGTTGGGCGCTGCAGGTGCAATGCAGCAAGGCGTGGTCCCCCCCAATCAGAACTTCCTCAACCGGCCGCCTGGACCCATACCCGTCTCCCATGGCAACGTCCAGCAGCAAGTAGGGAGCCCACACCTCGCTCTGCGTCTCTTTGCCTCTCTTTTCTGTCCTTGTTTGTTTCTTGGTTTTTCCTGTCTTTGTGCTCCCTCTGTATTTTTCCCACCTTTGTGCATCTGAGGGCATGCTGTATTAACCCCTCCTCCTTTCCCTCCTTTTCTCCCTCTTTTCTCTCTCTCGGGCTCAGTCTGTGGTATCAGGCATGCCTCCAGTCAGTCAGGTCACAATGATGGAGGACCAGCAAAGGCAGTCTAATTTGGTGAGAGTCTCAGAGTCTCTCCCCCACTCTGGAGAACACCTCCTGGTCACACTCTTCTCCCTGTTCACCATGCTTTTTCTCTCTCATGTCAATGAATTTACTGTATGTAACTGTGGTTGCAACATGTAATGTTGTTTTGACTATCTCCTGTCTATCTCTCATTCAGTTGCCAATGAGAGCAGCTGCCACAGCCAATCAGCAAACACCAGGCACAGGTGCCCCACCAAGTCAGGGAGCTCAGGGTGGCCAGGCCCCACCTCAGGGACCTATGCTCCGCCTCCCGAACCCGGGAGCCAATCCACAACTGCGCAGTCTCCTACTCAGCCAGCAGCAACCGGTAAAAGCATGGGATTGATAGCTGGCAGACCAGGAAGGAGGACTGTTTAAGATGCACATACTGACTTGACTTAGTGCTAATTCATTCAGAACTTGCAACGTAAAGCTAGCAACCTTTGCCAGCAACATACATTTTAAACTCCTCCAAAAATCTGGCATCATTAATATTCTAATAAAATGCAAATGTGCCAGAAGTGCCCGTGGCAGTTGTGTGAAAGTGAACCGAAAGATGATAACCAGTTGGTCGAACAGCCCTAACTGACAGTGTATGTTGATAAGCATTCTATTTTTTGATGCCAGCCCTCTGTCCTCTTTATAAATGAAGCCACAGTTGTGTACCTGAAACTCATACATTGTGTATATGTCCTGTAATTCATTTTTCTCTGTCCTTTACTCCCTCTCCCTCTGCCCTTCAATCTCTGTGCTTCCCCGTCCCCATCCCTCTTTTCCCCTCAGCAACCGGGTGTCTCGCACATGCAAGGGCCCATGCTCTCCCATCAGGGACTGGGGCAGCCAATGGTCCATGCTCCTCCAGGAGGGGCCACTCAAATGCAGGCCCAATGGAGACAGCCTCTTCCAGGTATCCATGGAGCTACACACCCTTAGTGTACGGAACACTGTTGCCATCACCATTATGTGGTCCAAACTGATGACAGAACACATTTGTTAAAACTTCAGCTGAGTAATCCAAACACGTGTAGAGAAGGACTAGATTAAACTAGACTAAACTGCATTAAAGACGTTAGTTACACTGGAACACATGTACGAAATGCACCTTCCACCTGTACAGCAGCCAAAGTGTTTCGGTACAGGAGTTCACCTGTTCACCTGTTACAACTGATTTGCGATAACTGCGCTCTGTCATTATAAGAATCATGTAGCACAAGCAATTAGCAGGTCCATGGGTTGGCTACAGTAAACAATAGAGATAGGCATCCCCTAGAGACACACATGACAGACATCAGACCAGGATGGGCATTTCCATTGCATTTCAGGGAGACAGTCACACGCCGTCACATGGCTGGTGTCAGATGTCGCACCCCTGCTGTACTCAGAAGTGTGTATGCGTCGATCTCTCCCTCTCTCAGGTCAGATGTTGATGGCCGGAGCTCAGAGGGGCTCAGTAGCCCAGGCCCCAGGCATGCCCCAGGTGTCCAGTGTCATGGAGGATGAGATTCTCATGGATCTCATCTGAGCCAGGACCAAAAGACTGCACTTCCCATCAGCTCCAGCTGAAGTCTTTGGTGAAGGAGCCCTGAGGGCGAGGATTTTGCAGTTTGCCACACCCACTGATAATGCGAGAAATCGCAGACGAGCGGCATAGCCCTGACACTTACAGCATGGGCTGTGTGTGGAGTGTGGAACAAACAGTACAGTCAGTGGCTGATGTTGAGCATTGTGCAGTCTTTGCAGCAGCAGACACATAAACAATTCAGTTATACCTACAGCACAGGGAAGGGTGGGCACGTGGCAGTGTACAGTACGCTGTACTCTGCTACACTGATCTGCCATTTTGTTTGAATTTTCATATAGAAGCCTGGCCCATGTTGCCCAGATTTACTTTTTTCTTTTTCTTTTTCTTTTTTAACAAGCTTTTACCACTCATTTGTTGCTCTTTCCATTTTGAGGAATCTGGACGTTCTTTTATGACAGTAAATAAAGATTAATTTTGTCAGACAAATGTTTCTGATCCGACAGTGTTCTCTGTTCAATGATAATTGATGCATATACAGAGTATGCACACTGATTGATGAGACAACATTACACTATGGCCAAAAGAGGGAACGAGAGAGAGAGGGATGACAAAGTATATAAGCAATTAATGGCCACTGCAAGGAAAGACTACTGAGAGGAACACCAAAATAGACAAATAGATTAAGTGTCTGCTTCTGCCAAATGGTATCTCAGTGTTAATTTTAACTACTCCAATATGTTGTGTATCCATACAGGGGCATCATGTGCCAAATAATGTCTCCAGGCCAAGTAGTTATACCAGATGGCACTGTTTGGCAGCAGCACTATTTGGCAGAGCGCAAAACAGCCGTGCAAAGACCAACACTCAAATACACATACGCGTGGGTTCTGGCTTCACGTTCGCAGAACATATTACAGGCATACTCTCAGATGCTGTGGTTGTACCTGTGTGCATGGGACTACTTTATGTAGACTGCCATACATGATTGTCAGTAGTACATACACATAAAAAGAGTAAAATAAAGCTACAGCATAATTTGCACTCATACACATTATACCCTCCCGCATATATTGTTGTCCCTATCATGTAAGCATAAACACTCCACATACACTACACAAATAGATACATTCTCACACACAGACAGGAAATGATGTCAGTTCGGGTCTCCATGGAGATGGAGGCAGTTGCTAGGATACTGTGACACTGAGATCTCACTCTGGGTTCTAATCCATCTCCCTCACCCAGTAAGAAACAGTGTAGTCTTACAAAGAATTGCTTTTATTTCTAAATCCTCATATCTGTCTCTGTCAGAAAATGTCACAGACTCTCAGCTCAGCTCTCCTGTATTAACATTGCTATCTAAGTATAAGTTGCAGTAAATACATATATACACAGCGCCCTTCATACTTATCCACACACTTGACTGAATAGGAACGAAAAGCATGATTTAACAGAAAAAAAACATGCATGCTGGATCATTTTTCTGCTTATAAAGTAAAATGCTATTTTATATTATTTATGGCATTGCAGAGAGCACTCACAAAAAATGAATTTCATTCCAGAAAGCACAAAGGTCACATTTATTGAACTGTGTTGTTAACATTCCTCTGATGTAGATCACAATGACAAGATACTTCCTATAGTGTTTTATGACAAGGGATTTTAAGCATCCAGACAGAATTGCTTTAGGCCCTACAAATATTTTTTTTTGTTTGTGAATTGTTTTCCTGACTTCAACAAATGTTCAATTGGATTGAGGTCTGGAGACTGAGATGGCCAGTTGAGAACATTTATTTTGTGCTCAGTTAAGCATTTCTTTGTCAATTTGGATCAATGCTTTGTATCACTGCCATGCTAAAATGTCCAGACTTGGCAGAGGGAACAAGTTTTTTGACCAAAATGTCCCTGTACATTTTGGAGTTCATGACTCCAACAACCCCAAAACCTTATGGATCTATTTGACAGTGGGCATGGGTTTATTCTCAACATAAGCTTTACCTTTTTACACCAACTATTAATGCTGGTGAGTATGTCCAAAAGGATGAGTTTAATGTGACCACAAGACATGCTTCCATCTGTTAGTCAGATTGCACAGCAAATTCAAGTCACCTTCTCATGTAGTTTGCCTTCATTAGAGGCCTCCTCCTTGCAGTCCATCCATGAATGACACATTCACAAGGGCTATGTCCAATAGTACTTTTCAATGCTTTGTGTCCTGAGGATTGGAATTTGTTTAGGAGCTGTTGCATTTGAATTCATGTTTTCCTCCCGAATCACTTGTCTCATAGTCCTCGGTGGCAGGATACAGTTGTATCCTCTTCCTGGGAGGGTTGCCACTAAACAAGTAGCACTAAATTGCTTAATAATACACACTGCAGGGGAAAGTGGTAGATTTAGCTTTTTGTGAATTTGTACATCTGCCAGCTTATGGAGGCAGCTTGTTAGGTCTTTGGAGAGCTCTCTGACCTTAACCATGATGATTTTTCCATGTGTTACCTCCTTTTACACCCCAGCAAACCTTCAGAGCCCTCTCTGGAGTTCCAGAAGCTTCAGTTATACTTCCGAAAGAAAAGAAGCAAATATTAGCGTAATTGGTTTTGTTGAACTGAATTTAAAAGATAACCTAAACCTCTAAATCAATGTGACCCTTGTGCTTTCCAGAATAAAATTCAAATAGGCTTTATATAGGCTTCAATACAACACATGACTTTATGACCAGTGAGTTGCACACGAGAGATGCACATTGAGCATTGGGCCCTGTTTCCTTCTGGTACATGGAAATAAACCCGGTTTGATGGTAAGCCATGACATGCCATCGGCACGCTCCTCTTATGAAATAAACAGATGCATTGCTTTCTCAATTGTAGTAAATGATCTTGGAATCAGCAGAGTGTTGTATAGTATGTTCACTGACAAAAACTAGGCATGTGCAAGTGAAGTAGTGCCCTACTGTGAAAATGGATACTGTACTTCCATAGTGCAATATGTAAGTTACGTCCTCATAAGCATGAGTGATGTTAAACAGAGGATCATCTAGATTTTTAATGTATACCCTTCCCAAAGCTGATTAAATCATTACATGCTAATACCACGAGAAGCACCTCAATAGCGTTTAGGAGAGACAGAAGTTCCCAGAAGTATTGCTGCCAACAGTGCACCACTGCCTACTTAGTTCAGTGATAAAACACTGCCATGTACAGTCGGTATTCATATTAAGTGTATTAATCCTCTCTGTGGCTCAAGTCAGCATTAATCTAATGTCCTGTAGTGTCCATTCAGTCAGTCATCTGGAGTCTGTACCAGCAGCAAAGGCAATTCAGCGAAGGATTGGTTGTTTCTGAATATACAGCTTGGCCAGACACCACAGTGCATTAACACTGATACAAGGGGATGGGGGGTGGGTTGTTTGAGGGACTCATTTAAGCAGCGGGAGAGACAGAAAGGGATGGAGGTGAAGATAGAGCAGTCCATAGAGAGAGAGAGATCCGGGAAGACTACGATTTTTAAATGTGGTGTGTGAGCGAGAGAGGGAAGAGGGAGAGAAGGAGGGAGGGATATCCACTGCACTGTTGTGTGACTGGAAATTTAATAGAGTGAGAGAGAGAGGGAGAGAGGGGGAGAGCGAGAGCTAGATGCGAAGGAGGAGAGAGGGAGCGTACCCATTGGTATAGAATTCTTGGGGAGCGCCATAGGTTGTGGACAATGCTCGCTCACTGCTGCATAAAGACAGGGAGGGGGGGACTTGGGGACAGGGGACGGTAGAGGGAGAGTTAATCGTATAGATGTGATGTCAGTCTTGTGAGTGCTCCATTGTGTACTGCAGAGAGAGGGTGAGAGAGAGAGAGAGAGAGGCTGAAGGAGGGGGGAGGAGAGGTGAGGAGAAAACAGGGAACAGGCAATGGGGAAGGGGGGCATTTGAATTGGGGTAAGGGGAGATGTAGTCCAGTCTCACCAGGCCACAGATGTGTTCATCTGACAGTGTGTCCTTGGGGGGGTGGTTGCCTTCCTTGTGACACCAATCATCTTCTTCATAGCAATGATGGAAATACAGGAGGAGGAGGGGGTGAAGGAAGGGTTCTCTGGTCACTTTTAAACTCCACACGCATGAGGAAAATTTTCACCTGAATAAAACAGTCACACGCTCTGCCAGCAATCCCTTCCTTTTTTCCATTTGCAGCAAAGTCAACAAGGTTTCTCCCCTTTACCAAAAGGAATAGATGAGCGATGGGGATGAGGAGAGAGTGTGAGATTACTTATGTAGAAGTCAGTCAGATGGTATGCGTGGAGATGAGGAAAGAGCCATAGTCACGTGAGCAGAAATAGCGTGGCAAAAAAGAATGACTGTCAGAATTTCGGCTCCTGAACACCGGTCAGTAACCTCTCCTTCTCTTTTTTTACCGTTTCAATCAAGTCCTTTTACCATCTCCCCGTTTGCAGATTGCCTCAGTTTTGTCTAACACATTCATCTGTGTCATGGTCTTAAACATTTTGGACTATTTTTTTTTCCAGTTGCAAAGTCAGTTAATTTGCATGACGCAAAAATGTCGCCAAAACAGCCAAGAGTACTTAAAATACAACTAAGAGCGCAGGGAGGGGGGTCGGGTAGCTGTGCTGTACTGTATATGCTTGTGCGTTGCTAAGGGAAACTGACGTCTGAACAGCGCTCTCTGTGCTTTTTCTCTCTTTCTGCAAACCTGGACTCAGAATTCCATATGTTTATATCACAGCACGTCTGCATCAATATGTTTACGTCGGTCTCGTCTTATACAGAACCGTAATACACATTGCGAGTACATTTCTCTCTAAGTGACAACTTAACTGGTTAACATCACATGTATTCGATCGAGCAATATAAAGCCGCGTTTAGGGAACTATGTATCACTTGACGAGGGGAGAGCATCGATTGGTATCTTGCATGACCTGCATGGAAGATACGTGCGAAATGGGTTGTGCGCATTACCTCTGGTACGTGAAATTATTGACACAAATATCCTGTCTTGTATAAATTATTACAGTGACCATTGCTTGAGTTGGGTGAATGTTTTTAGGTATTCTGCGCGACATAGTCTATTTGTATGTGTATGTGTGTCTGTGTGTATGTGAGAGAGAGAGAGACAGAATATCCCATTACTCTCGGTTTGTACACACCCGGTTGTTTTAACCATCTCCAAACCAGATTTGATGTGATAATCCCTCTATGTTTAAATTCCACTCTACTGTGTCGTGATTTTATTGGGCGATCAACGTAGCTACATATTATGTGTTTGAACCCGAGGACAGAATACAAAACGGGTTTTGAAAAACACGTGTGTGTCTGTGGGACACAAACAGGGTAGTTTCAGTTTGTAAACACCTACACGAAATTACTTGTTAAATAAGCCAATGGTTAAAGGCAGTGTGGCTATAATTATCGCAGCATTTGAATATTAGCTGCAGCGGGGTCCGCGTAGCGTATGGTTTGGTAATTGATTTCCATTTTGGATTCGGTTGCTCTCCTTAGCAGATCATTTCCGTTCTATCATAGTGCGATCATTGTTATTGCCGTTCAATGAAGAGCTGTATGGAGGTGCAGTTCGTGTTGGTGCGCTTGCTGCGGCTCACCCCCACCCCCCACCTTCTCGTCGCACTCTCGTTTACAGCATGATCGCATAAACTGGAATGAGAAAATACTTTAATATTTGAGATAAGGAACCCTTTCCTAAGCGTCCCGAATATTTTGCCAGACTCGTCTCTGCTTCTGCGTTATCCTCCACTTCTCCATTTCTTCTGTATTTATTTTTCCATCTGACCCGGCGCTCTACATGGACTGTGCTTTCTTCTCCAATAAATAGGAGGTCAGGAGAAATCGTTGTGCTCGAAGGCTTGTGCGAGGGTGAATCAATCTGAGAGAGAGCAAGAGAGAGAGAGAGAGAGGAGAGAGGGAGAAAGAGAGAGAGAGAGAGAAGGAGAAAGAGAGGGGGAGAAAAGGCACCGACTCTACGCAGCTGCTGTTGAAGGCGCAGAAGAGGAAAAAAGAGGTAGGGGAAATGGGGCAGATGGTAACGGAGAAAAAGAGTTGTTTTAATTTGTCCAAAGGTTGGAATGCTAAAATAACGGACATGGAATTTGATATATTTTTGTAGATTTGGTCTGCATGTAATAATTAATATGTTTAATCGATACAATGAATAATCATTTTAATGGCGCATTTTGCCTTTATCTTTTCTCCAGAATTAATGCGGCATTCTTTGTGTGTGTGTGTGTGTGTGTGTGTGCAGGCGTGCGTGCGAGCGTGTGTGCGCGCGAACTAGCGTGTGTCGGTGTGAACTAATGAATTTGTGTAGCAAATGCCTCACCGGCCTGTGCTGCATGAGCAAATGCAGATATAGATTACGAAATGATTTTAAATGAATTCAAGCACGGACATAGCATTCGAAAAGAGGCAAATCGATACCTGCTGCTTTAATGCAAGAAACCAGATTAAACAAAAAATGTAGTTTCTCTCTGTATAACGCAATTAGTGACTTCGTAATCAGAGTTCATGTTTTTTTGCGTTAAACGCGTCTATGTTGCTATTTGTGGAATACCCGTTTCCATGTGTGCGATGTGCCAGCAAAAGGGAAATCTTGTTATAGTCGCATTAGGAGATTCTTAATTTGCCCAGCGTCTCAATTTCAGTCAGGTTTCAGTGATGGAATGTTTTTGTGATCAAAAATTTGTCTGTCCTTGGTTTATTTTTGGTTGAATTTATTGATTAATCTGTCGCTTGGTCGGCGGTTCTTCCCAAGTCATTTGTGCTACGTATAGAGAAAAATAATCACAGTCTGAGATGGGAGTGGGGTATGTTATTCGTAGCAGTGTTTTGGTGTATTAACAGTAACAATTATATTCGCTTGCAATGTTGAAGTTACACGTTTAACGGTGAAAAACTTCCCTCAATGAAATGAAATGCGGAGCGAAAATGTCTGGAAGTCGGCAATCGCGGCCTATACCAAATTATTGAGGCATGTAGACAATATTTCTCTTATGGGGGGTGGGGGGTGAGGCGTGAAGACCAGTGGAGCACCCCCACCCACCCCCAAATGCCGCTTCCTACCTCATATAAAGACTTATTTGTTGTCATAGAAAAATACAAAGGGTGGTGTGCAGCACTCTGTAAATTACACAATGACACGTTTGTACGGCTCAGAGAAAGGATGAAACAACAATGAATATTTATGTGTATTTTAGTGTGGGTATATCGTGGTAGTGTATGGAAAAAATCGATCAGTGTTTTCATGAGCTAATGGTATGTGCTAAATTTTGCTGTCTTGAGAAGTGGGGCAGTATCTGACTGGGCCAAGAGAGAGCATTTCCTGGGTGTCAGAAGAGAATGGTACTGTGGTGAAGTAGTAGATGATAGTAGAACCGTAGGACCAGAGAGTAGGATGCCATGTATAGTTTTGTATCATATGTGTATTTCAAATCTGACACGCTGGTCTCTCATCACCTTGTTGTTGAACTACATGTGCAAACAAGTATTATATTTGTTGGTACAGTAAACATTTTGGTCCTAATTCTACTGATGTTCCAGTGACTACACTCAAAATATTATCAGTATGTTAACCAAGTTATTTTAGTGGTATGACACTTATCAGACTACATTTGGGTACTAATGAAACAGTTTGCTTGCTATAGAGTGTCTTCTTGTACAGTTGTTCGTTCAATCCCACCACTTCTACCACTGATAGCCATTATGAGTGAAGCTCCACATAGAGTCCTCATGGTTGGGTCATCCTGTGTGAAGTCACACACAGACACCATCTGGGTGTTATATTATGTCTTATCACATCCCACAATGAACATATTTTCAATTTGTTAGCATATGTTTGTATGGTTATTATTTCAGCTTCAATGTTTGGTGAAATGAAGCACTAATTCCCATCTGTAATGGGGAAAAACCATCATGTATTTTAAATATATTTATATGGGATAAACATTTCTCCAAGGAATGTGGTAACACACTGATGAGTAGCATTGTATGAAACTCACAGAGCAATTTTATAATTAGTTTTTTTAATCATTAGCCAACTGTCAATCATTGCATCTATTATTGTTATTATAATTTTATTATTATTACTCACTCTATTTGGCAGCATGAACTGCCCTTTTATGACTTTATTTTATCATATTTATGACATCACTGTTACAACAGCCTGTTGAAACTTCCTAGAAAGTACAAATAAAACTAGCTTGCATTCACAAGCTGTACACAATCATAACCAAGGGCCTGGTAGCGCAAACCTGCACAGCTGCACACCTGGCTGTGGGCACAGAAAGGTTACCTCATCACACAGCTGAACCTCTCTGTCTGTTTTACACTGCTCACTGCTTGTGCCTCAGTCTGTACTCTGTGGGACCAAGGCGCTTATGATGATGGTGTTCTTGCTCATGAGGTTGAAGGTTGGAGAGAGAAGGTTCTTGTCTGTGGAAGGAATTGTATTGTCCTTGATCAAGGTACTGAGGCTATCACAGAGTACGGAAGGATGGTCAGACATTTGGAAGCAACAGTGTGTCTTTGCACTTTAGAATAGAAGCAACAGGCTGGAGAAAACCCTGTGCATGCTCTGGGAATACCACTTGAGTGTCTGGGATCTGCATTCAAACTAGGCTTTGACCCATCAGCTCATAATAAAGCGTAATGCAACCGCTAACAGAACCAGGCTTATAATTAGTGATTAGTGGTTTGATTGAGTTCCAACCTAGGCCTGGGCAGCAGCCTTGAGGGGGCTGGTGATGGGTGCCGGGGCATTAATTATTGAATAACACTTGGAAGAATTACTTCAATTAGCAATATGAATTGATAGCACAAGTCGACTGAATTTAAATAATGTGCAGTGTGAAATCTCTCATGGTTTTAAGAACATAATCACTGTAGCATATATGTACATTGCGTATATGGTCGAGTGATCACATTTTTAAAACCGTAAGAGATTTCGTACTGCATATTATTTAAATTCAGAGAACTTATGCTATCAATTCATAGTGCTAATTGAAGTAATTATTCTCAGTTTTATTGAATAATGAATGCTCAGACACCCTTCCAAACGCTCCTCTGTCCCAGCCTTGGGTGAAGCAGTAGCACATATATGTCAGAGGATTGCATGAACAAGATGTGAAGAAGCATGTAAGAGTGGTGAGATGTTACGATAAGGTGGTAGAGATAATGACAAGCATAATGTTATTGGTGACTAGGGAGTTAAAACCTTACAGCTGTCTCACTGCACAATATCTTGACCTGTGTCAGTGGTGGGGTAAGCAGAAAGGAACACAGGCATGGGTGTTCATGATTTGAGCTCCTCTCTGTAACTGGGGTGTTAGGCGTTCGGAGATTTAAGGTTGAGGCACAAACCACTGCACTGATAATAATGATAACTGTTATGACATTGATGATAGAGATGATGACAGTTACGACAGTGAGGACAGCGATGATGAGGGCGAAGACGATGGCGTCAGTAAAGATGATGAGGAGGAGGATGAAGATGATGAGTAACTGCTCTCTCGCGGTTGGGTCTGCGCGGTGGAGTCTCCGGCTGTGAGGTCCTTAGGCATGGTCCCAGGGGTCTCAGCTGCGGCGGTGCCTTTGAGGATCACAGGCTCAAGTGCCATTACCAGCTTTCAGGGCACTCCCGGCATGCTTTAATACACCACCTCTTATTTCTTAATGACATGCTTGAGCTCAGTTTTCAATCCTCATGAAATAATGGATAAGCGTGTCCATCTGGCAACCGCCACCCATCCAGTGACTCCAAGGAGAGACTCACATTTAGCAGCACTGTCAGTTCCACAGAGGTCAGGGAAGTGTTTGGACAGCAGTAACCCCCTTCCCCAGAGGATTCTCTGAGCGTAAGAGATGTGGTGTTGTGCATTTTTATCACAGTGAACAGACATCCTCGCTGAACACTTAAAACGATCAGGGTCAATACCATCATGCAAACATGCATGGTTTTTGTCGCAGGAAGGATTTTATTTGTTGACTTCAATGGTGTGGACTCAGGGTTTTTTTTTAATATGCTCTGATTGTGCAGTGTTACTCCGAGACACATCCGGGCCCCGATCCGCAGTGTCGAGTGATGGAGCAGCCCAGTTCTGAGTGCCGTGTCGCAGGGCGCCACATGCCAGGAGCCCCTGCCGAAGAGCCAGGGACACGCAAGATGGTGAGTGAACGGGTCACTATGGCAACCGGGCTTCAGAGAGTTTGCTTCCATTTCATGGTGTGGGAGAGAGAGACAGACAAAGGGCAAAGAAAGGTGGGTGAGAATGATGGAGAAGAGATTTGGACGTCTGAGAGAGGCCGGACAGGTAGAAATATAGATATAGACCATTGAAGGATTCATGGATCAACAGGCGTGTGTTTGGAACGGCACTCGCAGTGGGGCCTGTGATGTCCTAAATCTTTTAATTTCCCTATTTGTTGTTCTCGGCCTATTGTCTCTGTGCCTCCCTCTCACCATAGTCTCATTTGGATGGCTCTTGATCTGCTATGAAAACAGTGTGTCAGTCATTGTGGCAGAGCCCCAGTGGAGATGTCAACTAGTCAATCTGTGGCTGCATTTTGGTCAAAATCTTTATTACATCAGCCAGTAAAAGAGCGTATCTGTCAGTGCACTCGTCAGTGAAAATGGCTTGGCCAGGCTTGGCTGGACTTGGGCCAGCCAGCTTTCCAATGCTCACATTAGACCCATAACATACAAAACCCTGAGCCTTCACACTGCTGAGGGATAATGAAATGAAACAGAGGCTGTGAGAAAAATCGTAAGTTCAGATAAAAACAGCCTTCAGCCATAAATGCGGGCACTGCAATTTAAAGTGTGTGTATACTACATGGTTTAGTAAATGGCTTGAAGACATTTTTGTTCACAACTGGATATTGGTCTCACTCTACTCAACTAAAGAAACCTAGGACTACATTTAAAAAATGCTACAGGTGCAATGCTAAAAATGCACATTTAGTGTAGCCGCTGCCAGCAAAGTTATAGACCTATTTAATGAGACTAGTTAAGACAACTTGTTGCCTGGGTTACAGGCACATTTTTTTCCAGGGTAGCACTTTTCCCGACCCAGGTTATCACACATTTAAAAACTTGTTTCTGAGGGCAATGAGAAAAATGCCTTACACTAAAAACTGAAACATGAGTTTCATCAGGAATATGGAAAGGACCAGCATCAGAAATATGGAAAGGAATCAGTCATAAAATACATTTACAATTGCAACTACAGTTACGAAAACAATTACTGAAATTGAGTTGACAGAATGTTCAGTCACAAAAAACAAAAATGCATTCTAAGAAGCAAGTGTCTGCTTTTATAAGTAAAAGAAATGTCACTCAGTATTGGCCAATGTATAAACTGATCAATATATACAATCATGAAACCTATCTATTAAATTTGTCATTAATGTTAGGTTGGGCAGAATGCACCATTAAGTAAATTTACTGAGTGGCACAAACTTTACTAAACTTTTGGGATTTTCATATACTATGTATGTGCCATGTTGTCCGTCAAATATACAAAATTCATGAAGAAATATTTATCTGTCTGAAATTACAGTGAGATGTTGTTTAAATCTTGGGATTAAACCACTAACCATACATAACGGTGACTAGTTTACCTAACCCAGTATGGCTAGTTGTTGAATCCTGATGTATACTTTTATAAGCCTTTGCTGCCTTTTTAAACTGTGCAATACACAACCCTAAAATAAATCTTGCCCTGAATGTTTTGCATGCAGAACATTAACGCAATTTAATTGTTTACATGTCCTTCATAATGATCAACTAAGTGATAGATTATTGGAATTATACAGTGCAGTGTTGTTTTGATTTGATAAACAACACATTTGAATAATTCTACATATAGCTAAAACACAAATATCTTGTCCTGAATGACGGGCTAAAAAGGTTAGAAGGGTTTCATTTTGGATGTTCTCCGTGTGTTGGATCTCACTGGTGAGGAATACACTCCTGGTTAAGAGTCCATTTGCCATCTTTTGTAAAACAGGTGGTATCTGTGCTCCTCAACAAATAGGGCTGTCTTTGCTGGGTGCCTGCTCTCATTTGAAATGGAAATTAATGGATTTGTTGTCCTCATTTTTAAATGCTAAGTATTATTTTATTTTTAATGAGCTAGCCTGAGATTGCTTGTTATTTGTTCATTAAACAATGTATTTTGATTTTTAGGTCATCCCCACACATGTATCACATCATGATGGGCACTTTTTGTATTAAGAACTTCTGTTTGCATGTGAGAGTGCTTTTGACAGCATTAATGTAAATAGTAACAGTAAAATTATAATGGTGGTATCCAATATGTAATATTAAAGTTATAAAGTTAAAGTAATATTAAACCCACAATATATAATGTACAGCGTAGTACAGTGTAAATGCAGTGCACCTGTACAATGGCTTGTTCATGAGGTCAGTCAAAGATTGATTATTATATAGCATTAGAGTCCAATATCTTTCAGTACATGTCAATATACTCCTTTGTATCAGTTTGACTGCTTCTTTAAGAAGCGTCTGGCTGCCAGTTCAAGGAGATGCTTATTTACAATAGTTTCAGATTAGTAAAATAACAATATTTCAGGTAAGAGAACCGATCCACTACACAGCTAGTTAGATTTACAAGTGTACGCAAAAGGGGTCATTCACAAACACAATCATAAATGGGTACATGTTGCTATGCTACCGCATTAATTTTTTGTGGCAGACGTTTTTGAACTTGACACAAATATGGCTCGTGAATGAGCAAATACATGGCAAAGGAAAGAAGATTCAAACCAACAGAGGTGGAAATATTAAGAAAACATATTTACATACTACAGCAGTGAAATGTATCTGCTGATTGAAGAAATAAAATTTAGCAAGCAATTACTCATAAAGTCAAATCAATAGGCAAAACAAAGAGTAGCTGAATTTAAAAAAGGAAAAAGATGGCATGACCTGAGGAAACACATCAAAGAAAAATGTTTTCATTAAAATGTCTTCTGTGTGTTCTACTAAATTGTTTGTATGTTCTGTTCAGAAATTAATGTGAATAGTGGGGCTGTCCATTTAAGTGAAATGAATAACAGGGTGGGGGTCATAATGTTCAAATGCTCTGCAGTTGAACACAAGCATACAGTATGCTGGTAAAAAATGCTTTAAATACGTAGGGCTTGGATAAGACATAAGATTATTGATCATTTTTGTGATAACAGAAAGTGCTTATCAATATTTTCGCAACCTTTTATTTTCTCACAGACCAGGCCAGAATGAGTGGTACTTCAGCAGTAGGGAGCAACTGAGCATCCTGGGAATGTAGCTGTTACTAGAAAAATATAAAAAAGTGAGGAGGCTTTTGAGCTGGATTGTCAGCAAGCTTGCATCGGAGAAATCTGTCAGCTCCCAGGCTGATGTCGTTAGACATGAAATGGCTGTTTATTCCACAGAGTTACCTCTCGCCATGCAAGTGATTCTGCTTATGTGGCAACGCAGAGCATTTTCTTATTTGGCACAAATGTTTTCAAGCGTTCTGACAGCATCAGTCCTGACCATAAGGTGCTCAGAAAGGCAGAGGCAGATTATATAATAAACAAGCTAACGTCTTGTCAAAAAAAAATGTGGATGCACTTCAGCTCCTGTACATAAAACAGCAATTCCATCGCTTGCCTTTGAAGTTGGACGCTGGACATTGTTAACTAGTCTTGTTTGTTAAATCATTTTTGTTCATATGAACCACACAGTAATTCCTCAGCTGTTTTACATTCATTTTGCACTTTGTGACTTGGTATAGCAGTTTTTTTCTGATCCCTGGGTAGTCGTCTTAGCCCTTTACCCCTTATTTTTGAAGACTGCAGTCAATTTACATAAAGTTAAAGGTGCAGTTTCAATGACCTTCTTGCTGGTGGTTTGTTGTAATTGAGCCTGGAATCATGTGCTGCTTAGCCCCCATTTACATTTTCAAAGCTGATCCCAACTGCAGTGAGCATTTGACCTATTACGGTCACGTGAATTCCCTTCTTAATTCATTTAAGCACTGCATTTTATCTCTTAAACCACTGCAGTGGTCTTTAAATTTCTTGATGCCCACTTGAGGAGACTAAAGTACCACAGGGCTGTCTTAAGAGAAAGAGATCTTTTTGTTCTCCTACGGGTACGTGGTGTAAGAGAAAATCCCATGCTGGGAGAGAGGCTTCAACTGCAATTTCCATCATTCAACGGCACCACAGCCCTAGCTTTGAGAGGCGCACCTGCGTGTTCGAATGCAAGAATCGTTTGGAAAGCCCGGCGTTGAGCATAATTATTGCTGACTGAGATCATACGTTTTGAGCACAAATGTTTCAACATTGCTTTAAGATATTCAGTTAATATGTTATATATTTTACTGTGAGAACATACATGTGTTTTCATTTAGCCCCATAGGCTATAGCATCATCACTAAAGATATGTGACCCGAGATTGCACCGGCTAGCTGATGGGGATAACCATGAAGCATCTGTCTGGATGATTCCTGTTTATCCTTTGCTCTGATAAACTTTCTTTTAGGTGCCAAAGAGGATACTTTGTGTAGGCTAGTTGTGCTACTAATGCTACCAGTATATTCAATGATGTTTTAATTGTGACAGTAAAATTGTAATTTTACTTAAAATTGTATATTAAATTTGCAATAATGAGTCAGTTGTTTCGATTGTAAAAACAAACAAACAATGTTGTTCGCTAATGAAATGGCTGTACCTGGTTAGTCCAAAATGCGATTAAGGTGTGCTTAGTAGTAGACACATAGACTGTGCTGTTAGTTAGCTACGCAACGGCGAGTCAACTATTCTGTGTAGTTCAAACAGCTTGCTGGTTAGAATATTGCTGTTGTTAATTCATTGACTATATTGTATTGTATTATATTGTATTGTAAATGTGCTGGCGGTGGCCACATATGCTGAAGCGACTGTATGGCCAGTACGATATTCCAGATGCCTTGCTAATTAGGCGAGGACAACACCTGGCAGGCTTTTCAACAGTTGCTTGCTTGGATAGGTGACAGATTGCCTGGCAATGATCCACTCACAAACCTTCTATGATTATGTACAAATGGCACGAAATTGAGTTTTTTTTTTTTTAAAGTTTGCAAATAAAATAAATCAAAACGTTATTCACTAACCAATACAAAGTACATTAAGTTAGGTATAGTGCAGTCATTGTGGTCAAGGTTAGGAGTCTGTGTCTTGCAACTTTGTGGGAGGGCATTGTCTACAATGCATGTTTAGAAAAAGAAAAACTAGGTATTTGCTAAATCAATATCCAGATTTGTGGTAGACACCTAAAATATATTGTATAGTTGCTCAACATCTCTCTTGCCTCACATCTGAATAATGTAGCAAAAATGTTGAATGTGATATTTACCCATACAGCCAGATTTCTCAATTTCTACACAGAATATTTCAATAACACAAGGCTCTGCACCCCAGAGATTGAGCATAAATCAGGTATTACCGAGGCTACACAAAAGGAAGTTAGTATGCTATTAGTCACAGCGATTACAGCGCAAACACTGTGAACATATGTGACGTCAGGGCTCATTCATCTGATGGCTCATGTGGAAAGGCTTTGGGACCGCCAGGCAGCTTTAAGCTCCGGGATTGTGCATTTTTCCTCACCTGGAGAAGCCGGGAAAAGGGCCCCGGGTCTAACCTGTCATTTCCTAACCCGGCGTGCATTGCCATTTGCAGTCAAAGATAATTCTTTCCCAGCCTGGGGGTGATGTTGTTCTCTAGATTGGTTCAGTAGGTGCATGACAAACACAGATCTCAGTGGGACGAAAAGTGGCCGGTTGTTTTACGCAGCCGTCAGTGGAGGCCGGGCCCTGTCAGGAATGTGAAAATGAGACTAGGGTTTAATCCACTGCTCATGTCTGTGCTCTTCTTACTGTCAAGAGTTTTCACTGCCTTTCACTCTACACCGATAGCAGGGGTAGATGTGATGTTGTCCGTGTGTGTTTGTGTGTGTGTGTGTGTGTGTGTGTGTGTGTGTTTTAATGAGAATGGAAGGGAGAGAGAGGGAGGAGGGGGATGGGGGAGGAATACAGCTGGAGAAAGTGAGAGAGAGAGAGAGAAAGAGAGAGAGAGAGTTAGTGAAAGGGTAACCATGGCAACCCCCTTTGCAAAGATTTGAACTGAGACGGAGAGAGGAAGCGATGGAGACAGGGTATTCCAGAGAGAGTACGGAATAGGGTTAATGTGTGTCAGCGTGTGGGGTTAATCTCTCATCACACAGAGAGGTCAATGCAGTATTTACACACTGACTGGACACTGCGGCACGGGCCCCACTGGCTGTGCACTGGGAGAAAGAGGCCTTTACAGGTGTGTGGTGTTGGCATTTGTTCAAAAGGATAAATACTGACAACAGTACATACTCACACAGAACAGCAAATATCAAGTTTATTTTGTTTTGTTTTTTATTATATTTGAGCGTGAAATTTGAACTGTGGGACACCTTCACGCTGTGGTTTGTTAACACGGTTCTGTCTCCCGCCGCAGTGGGTCAGCTCATGGGTTGAGATTGTGAACTCTGGTGTCTGAGTGAGGGCTCATGGGCTCACATTGTGAATGGTATTTGAAACAGGACTCTGGGGTTGTGATTATGAATGCTGGTATATGACAAAGATCACACAGCTTATTTAATATATTAAGGGTATGTTCAAAAAACTGATTAGTGTGATTGTTTTTAGTTACATTGATTTGTATGTTCTGAATGTGATATAAAGTGTCTAATAGGTTATGATGATTTTCCTCTTGTTTGCTTTGGGAAAAGCTGATATATGCTGATGTTTATTGTAAAATATGAAATCCAAAAATTATAAAGGAATAATTGTAGTACATTTCTATAAAATGTAAGTTATTTTACAATATATAGCCCCCATAGCCAGCAAATTCTTCAGCATACATACATCAGCCTCAAAATCAGATACAGAAGTGCAGCCGCATGGATTTGTCAGTAATCAAGTTGATCAGAGATTGACTGATTCAGTTTGGTGGATCAGTCTGGCTCTATAACACTGCATTGACTGGAGATAGGGATGTGTGATCAAATTTACTGTCAATATTTCAAGAGACATTTTATGCACTCAGAATATGGTTGTTCTCTTAATACCCAGGTTATTTCATTATAGATATTGCAGGTGTCTCTGTGTTTCTTTACAGGATTTGTATAAAAGCCAGTACTATTGTAAATTATGGGCAAGCAAATACTAAATTGTGATTTTGAAAAACATATTCCAAATTCAATTACTAACAGGCAATTACTAATAAACAGACAAACATAACAGGGTCAAAGACGTGTTATATTTTACTGTGTCACATTATTTTGTACTCCAAGTGTTATTATCATGATTATTTCTTAATGCTTGGGGTGCTGTCATTCAAGTGGATGCTGTCTCAATAGCTGTCTGCCCTCATCCCACCAGTAAAGATCCCACGCGAGCCAAGCCAGAGGGGACTCTGCCACTGATCGCTGTATAATAATGTAAAGATCAGGGGGAGGCTGTTGTTGATGTAAAACACGGCACCAGCGAAATGACAGGCAGTGTTTGTGGTCTCACAGCACACTACAGGCACACAGAGGACAGTCCAGCGCTGACACACCAGTACAGGAGGCAAAAAAAACACTGTAAAGTAGAGACAATGCATAGTGTCGTATGGCTGACTACAGCACGGACACACACCCACAGAACAGAATTGGACAGAGATGTGTATTGGGTGGGAAAGAGAGGTTGCAATAAGTAACTGTCAATTCAGAGGCCTTGCTTTGTTTGCCTTGACAACTGAATATTCTGGGTTGTACCCCTCTTTGAGTCATATGTAAGAATTTAAAATGGTACCCACTGCTTGTTTGAGTGCCATTCACCATTAGAGAGATAGACCGGGCTGGTAATGGCCTTGTGCTAGACTGGCATACATTCTAGGGGGTGTAATTGTAATGTGCTGCGCAGAAATTGGGAAAAGCTTTGATCCTGTCTGCAGTGTAGGCTAAGGCAGGTTTTCTGTATTGGTGTTAATGTTACTCCTGGTATGCTTCTCTGCAGTGTTCTTTCGGTGTGTTGTGTTATTCCACTCGGTGCATCCACATTACTGACCGACGCTAGCTCTCTCTACCCCTTTCCTCTCTTAGGCTTTCCTTTCCTTCCCGTTTTCTCACTTCGACTCTTTTTTTCCCCACTCTCCCTCCATCTCTCTCCTTGGTTTTAATATTCATCTCTCCATATTGTCATTCCCCTCCCTTCATCTCTCTCTGCTTTATATTCATTCCTCCGTATTGAATTCTCCCCCTCCCTCTCTCACTCTCGGGGAGTGATTATTAATATTAATGTCTCTGTCTTTACCTCTCTGTCTTCCTCTTTTTCTCCCTAGCTTTCCCTCTCTCACTCTCTCCCTCTCTCTCTCTTTCTCTGCAGCTGTTCAGTATTCATCTATTAGTGTTGATAATTCTCTCTCTCTCTCTGCAGCTGTGGAGTCATCTATCAGTTTAATAATCTCTCTCCTTCTCCATCTCTTTTTACAGTCTATGTTAATGCAACGTGGCCAAATCAGTCAACATGTCAGTTTTTTAATATTATCGTCATTATTATTGATAATATCTATGTATTGGTTGATGCCCTGCTCTCAGGTTGTTCTGGTCTGAATAACCATAGAATGAACTTTTTTACTCAGTCATGAAGTCAGCCTGTTTTGTGTAAACCATTCGTCAGTGTTAATGTGCTGCAGTAGCCAGTCAATTAGACCATAGATACAAGAGCCTAGATGTAACATACGTAGCTGTGGAGGGGTACGGCATTTTTGAATATCGTTCTCAAACAAGATCATCCAGGGCTCTGTGCTAAATTATTTCCAAATTTAACTTCGAAGGCGCGGATCAAAGTTACAGACCAACTCGTCACCAGCTTAATACAATTCTGATATTTCACAGTATGTTTCGGTCAGATGTAAAATGATGAGGTTACCAGGCTAATGGCTTCCTTGCTAATACTTTGAACCTGTAGTAGCATATTTTTTGCCAGCAGGTTTTCATATTCTTTTCCCCCTTTATGCACCCCTTTTTAGAACTGGAAAGTGCACAGGCTATTCTCACAGCGACAGCCTCTGCAGTTGTGCAGGAGTGCTGCAGACGCTCGGCGAATGCAGTCCCCTGGTATACTTGCAGGCAGCCAAGGGCTATTTTTCACACTGCAGGTCACACAGTGCACCACAGCGAAGTGGTTGCTCATTGGAGCATAGGCGCCACTCCACTGATGTCATCCAAGCATTTCGGAAGATACCTGACCAATCACAGGAAGCCTGAGGGCAGGGAGATGAGGAAACCCTTATCCCTGGCGGAGCAAAGCCAATTTGTTTTGCCACTGTGGGATTCTGGTCATGGCTGGCAAATGATGCAGTTGGTTTTGAACTGGGCCTTAGGGCCCAGTCTGTGATCAAGATGAGCGCCTTGTTGACTGTGCCATTTTGGAGCCTAGCCAGTAACAGTTAACGGAACATGCCAGTTCAGTGCCTGCTGGGACTGAATTATTTATTACACACATTTTAAGAGCATTGTGAATGTCACCTTTTGTACCTGGTAGAAATGTCTGTAATGTTAGCTGCATAGAGAATGGTTGAGATATTATCAATTACATGTTTACAAGGCAAAAAGGTACTCTTCATTTTCGTGCTTGCATCAATATGATTATGGCATGTTATTTCAATGTTAGTGTGATTAATACTGACTGGGAATATTTATTTCTTTTCTTTACATGCAACTTTTCTGCTGCTCCATTAGTCCACAGAATGATATGGCTACAAACATTAGTATCTTCTGAGAGGAATGGTGCAGAATTTAAATATATGGCATTTTTTTAAATGTTCAGTATGGAGGGAATTTTAGAAATTTTAATTCAGAATATTCTGTGTAGTATCCACAGGATTATCATTAATACATTATACAGTCAGTTCATTGCAACAGAGCCAGAACTTTCTCTACATGTATTAAATGTAATACCCACATGGCTTATCTGCACTAACTTGCCTCTTTCTCTCTTTTTTTTACAGTAACAGGTGTTTTCTTCATAAAAACACAACCGAAATCCAGAGGAACAGAAGAGGGATAAGGAAAACAGTACTAAGAACTTCATATACACATTTCTAAATTCAAATTCTTGTAAACCAACAGAAAAAAAGAAGACAAGGAAAAACACATTAAAATTAAATGGAACTTTTAAAAACAACATGTCATCATCATAGTTGAATTGATTAAAAAATAAACGCTAAATCTTCCTGTCTGGAATCAACTCCTCAACATACTTGCAAAAGGGGAGGGTCATGACCCAGTTGCCATGCGCATTGCCACGGTGACCGGCCTCCCCAGCCCCTCCCCCCTTCTCCTTCTTTTGGCCCAGCTGCTGCTGCAGCTCCTCCTCCCGGGGCCGGAATTGGCAGGGGCCGCCTCCACGTGCCCTGCCCTGTGCAGCTGCTCCAATCAGGCCAGCCGAGTGATTTGTACAAGGCGGAACTTGGAGGAGGTGCCTGAAAGTATATCTGTCAACACGCGATACCTCAACCTACAGGAAAATTCAATACAGGTAGATATGTAATGGATTGCATGTGGGTTATTACTTGTGCGTGTGTGCGTGTATGTGTGTATTCGTGAATATTTAACTGATCAGGAACCAACCACCTTGTGGGAAAAATGTTTATTTTCCCATATACTTTCTGTGTATCTGTTCTTTTTTCTTGCCTCTATTCAACATAAGCCCAGTGTGGTTTGTCTTTAACTGTGAGATCCGTTATTTTTTAACACTTTTTTCCATTTCTTACACAACATGTTTTGTTAAGTTCAGTGCCTGCCAAATTTGTGCAAGAAACTGAAAAAGTAGCACCCAAGTTAAGTACTAAGCATATTGCAGCTAAATTAAGCAAACAACACAAGGCTCTCTTAGCCAAAAAGAAAGCCAACTCATTGCTGTAACACCAGCATCCATGTACCCCAATACATGATAATAGGTCTTTTAAATGGAAGATTATGGTAAAAACAGATTATGTCCCCTGTCTGCTCTCTTCTGTACTCCCTTTTTTCTCAGTACAAGTCTCTGTAGTAGTGCTACCAAAGTAGTACCGTCTGACCAAAGCTCTCCATCCATATTTAATGGTCTTCTGAGAGGCAGCTCATTAGAAAGATAAAGATTAACGCTAACGGTTTCACTTCCTTCATAGTAAAAGAATTTTGATTTGGATTTTGTTGTATCCTGGAGCTCTACTTGTAATGATTAAAAATCTAAAAATGGCATACACCTTGAGGCGGTTTTAGTCTTGATTTACTGAGCACCCTGAGAGTAAACTTCTGACAGCTTTCACCCTCCCTCCCTCTGAAAAACTCATCTTTGTTCCACATACCATAGGGCCCCATTCTGGGTGACGTGGCACTAGGCAGAAGCAATTTCTTCACTGAAGGAATGCCAATGACGCTTGATCAAAGCGGAGTAAATTTGTGTGAAGATGTCACTTATTCCAAATCTTTCATAGTGACCCTGAGAGTGCGCTGAACAACCCATAATTTTAATCCCCATAGAAAAGCTTATCATTTACTTGAGATCAGTGCTTAGTGGTTGCTCTATCATCTCTCTCTCTCTTTCTCTCTCTCTCTGTGCCCTGAAATTTTAGCAGCAATATTAAGTTTAGAATGTTTCTTACCAAAGATCACAAATCCAGCATTTGCTGCAACATACTATATGAAACAAAAAAATAATTTCTTAAAAAGGAAAAGGAAAGTGCTTTATGGTTAGAGTGAATCTGGATGTAAATAACAGCCAACAAACCTGTCAGAACCCAAAACATTTCTTGTCTGTGTGCTACCTGTAATGATGTGTTGGCGAGTTCAATCGATTAGCTAGTGTGTAGGCAGTATTATTGGAACTTAGACAATCTCTGTATCATTCTAGGTGATCAAGTCGGACACCTTTAAACACCTGAGGCATCTAGAGATCCTGCAGCTCTCCAAGAACCACATTCGTCAGATCGAGGTGGGGGCGTTCAATGGCCTGCCGAACCTCAACACCCTGGAACTCTTTGACAACCGACTCACGCTGGTGCCCTCCCAGGCCTTCGAGTATCTCAGCAAGCTCCGGGAGCTGTGGCTTCGCAACAACCCCATCGAGACTCTGCCCGGGTACGCCTTCCACCGCGTGCCCTCGCTCAGACGGCTGGACCTGGGCGAGCTCAAGAAGCTGGACTACATCTCTGACGCCGCCTTCGTGGGCCTCATCAACCTGCGCTACCTGAACCTGGGCATGTGTGGGCTGAAGGACATCCCCAACCTCACAGCCCTGGTACGGCTGGAGGAGCTGGAGCTGTCCGGGAACCGGCTGGAGATCATCAGACCGGGCTCCTTCCAGGGCCTGGTATCTCTCCGCAAGCTCTGGCTCATGCACTCCCAGGTGTCAGTCATCGAGCGCAACGCCTTCGACGACCTCAAGAACCTGGAGGAGCTGAATCTGTCCCATAACTCCCTGCACTCCCTCCCCCATGACCTCTTCACCCCGCTGCACAAGCTGGAGCGGGTGCATCTCAACCACAACCCCTGGGTGTGCAACTGTGATGTGCTGTGGCTGAGCTGGTGGCTGAAGGAGACGGTGCCCAGCAACACCACCTGCTGCGCCCGCTGTCATGCCCCTCCCGTGCTGAAGGGCAGGTACATCGGGGAGCTGGACCAGAGCCACTTCACCTGCTATGCCCCCGTGATCGTCGAGCCCCCGACCGACCTGAACGTCACCGAGGGGATGGCGGCCGAGCTGAAGTGCAGAACGGGAACCTCGATGACCTCCGTCAACTGGATTACCCCCAATGGAACCCTCATGACCCACGGGTCCTACAGGGTCAGGATCTCTGTCTTGCACGACGGCACGCTGAATTTCACCAACGTCACTCTCCGGGACACGGGCCAGTACACTTGCATGGTGACCAACTCGGCCGGTAATACTACGGCGACGGCCGTGCTCAATGTCACGGCCGCCGACGTCAGCATCAACTACACCTACTTCACCACTGTCACCGTGGAAACTGAGTCAAATGGAGATGGGAATCCTCCCCGCCAGGAAATAAATCAGACCTTCATTCATATCCTGGGTCCTACCCCACCTGGGGATATTCTGGGTGTGGGTACAACTCTGGTCACCACATCATCTTCGATTTCTTCCTGGTCATCGTCCTCTCCCCGAGCTACCAAGTCCCCAGACAGGGCCTTCACGGTACCCATAACGGACATTACCAACATGTCCGGTCTAGACGACGTGATGAAGACCACAAAAATCATCATCGGTTGTTTCGTTGCCATCACGTTCATGGCTGCGGTCATGCTGGTGGTGTTCTACAAGCTGAGGAAGCAGCACCAGCTCCACAAGCACCACGGACCTGCCCGCGCCATCGAGATCATCAACGTGGAGGATGAGATTGGAGCCGGAGGGGGCGCCGGGCGAGGGAGTGGAATTTCGGGGGGATCCACTGTTCATTCTAGCAGTGGGGGAGGCAGCGGTGGGGGGCAGAGTTTAAGATTGCACCATCCGGAAATTGTCAACCTGCCTAATCTGGCCAGAGCTGAGCATCTAAACCATTACTACAAGGCGCACCATTTCAATAACAACATGATCGGCATGGGAATTGGGACAGGTTCTGGGGTAGGGGGAGGAATCCTCAACAACAATAACAACCCTTCCCCCCTTTCTCAGCCCTCCCAGAACACCCCTATTTCCTGCACGCAAGTTCCCATTTCCTCATCCAATTTGCAGAACACGTCTGGAAACAGCACCAACCCCAGCTCTGTCCCCTCCCCTCTTCCCCTGCCACCTTTGGGCATACACGGATCTCTCAAGGGTCTAATGAGCAAGAGCCAGAACCCTCAAATCGAACCACTTCTGTTCAAGAGTGGCTCCAAGGAAAATGTCCAAGAGACTCAAATCTGAGACACACACACAAAAAGTGTGTGTGGCAGCCATGCTTCTGATACCCCACCAAGGCAGCTTTTGATGGACTGGGGGAGGTTTAATCAGAACAATATAAATATATATTTACTGAAGAACTGGACTCTTCTGTGTGATGGCACTGTGCTGGAAAAGAAAAGAAACAGATGGACAGAGGGGGTGAAATTGACATTGCACAGGGAGGGACATTAAATTAAGTACATACAGTACAGACTAATTGGACAATACAGTACGCTGACTTTCTGCTGAGCCGGGGAGTTAACACAGTCACATTTAGTGGGTCTGTCTTAATGAATAGATATTGCAGTGAAGTATTGAATTGACACCACTACAGCCTAAAGCTGTACCAAAGTAAAAAGCCTTGTATCAATATCACTGGTATTACAAAGGTATGTCCTGAAAGTGCAATCCGCGCAAGATTTTAACACTACGCACAGTCACACAGTACAATACAGACACAGTGCAATCCAAGGGAAGATATTAACAAAGACTGCAGAGTGCAGGTTATGCACCAGGAAAAAAAGGGTTTATTTTTACAGACTTTGAATGAAACGACCTGTGCCAAGCATTTGCTCTGTCCCTCCGGTACACCCAACCCCTGCAGAGGAGAACAAGAAGAGATGGAGAAGCGAGTGAAGGAGTGACAAAAAGACAATGTGAGATGAGGGAAAAAAAAAACTGTGAAAATACATACAATATATAAATATATTTTCATTTGAAGAAATAAATTATGGAGAATCTCTAACAACTCTGACTCAAAGCCACAAACTTTGAAGAATATACGAGCTGCTGTTGTTACAGCTATTAGGATTGCAATTATTATAATGACAGAACATTGTCACTAATATTTTTTGGTTATCGGAGGTCCTGCAGAGAAGAAAATGAGGTGGTAGAAACGAGAGGTAAAGATGCAGAGTTAAAATGGATACATATTCATGTCTGGTGTCAGTTGTCTTGGCTTTGATTTTGGTAATTTTATATAACATAACAAGTGTTTCCCCCTTCTCTGGATAAGGCGGTGTTTATAGTCTAATTGTTGTTGAAACAGATTACCATCAGATTTATGGCGTGGATAATAATAGCAATGACAATAATAATGATGACAAAAATTACAATAGGTAAGACCACACTTATCTCTAAAATGTGATTTCAGACTTCAAAATAACAATGATTTGCATGTCTACTGTTTTTAAAATAACACTGAAGTCAATATTATTGAGTTGACATTGCACCGCACAGAGGTTATCACTACAACACCATATGGTCCTATAGCAGTCACCTAGACAAATAGGACACTTCCTGTGATTTCAGTTTGTATGCATACATGTTGTGCTTAAATATAGAGCAGTTTTCCAAGATCATTCGGGCAACCACTGTCCACTACTGTGAATCCTACTTTATGGTCTGAATTTTATTTGTCATCTTTATCTGCATAACAGTGTCTGTCTGATTATTATTGTTATCATTATTATTATTATTGCTAGACAGGAACTCAAGTGGCAGAGTGACAAATCAGATGAAATGCCTTCATTTTATTTTTCCCATTAAATCCAGACAGTGCTTTTTAAAAATAACCTGTTTGAAGTGTTTGTCTCCTCAGAAAAAGAAAATGGTAAGACAAACAGGCAACAAGAGCTGTAACAGCAGCAATGGTGACAACATGAAGAATGACAGAAAATTGAAACTGTGTTTCACTAAATAAAAAGAAGACACATCCTAAGGAAGGAAACGTTGACCTTTTCCATCGACGAAAAACCCACCTTTGTCTGTTGGTGGAAAAAAACCTCATGCTCCCCTCAGTTTTGTATACCACAAGACTTCAACCAGTCAAGGCCCTGTTTTCTTGTGTGTTCGAAACAAAACATAAATTGACGAGGACTTGTGGATTACAGTGGATTATAACAAAACTTGAACGTCATGCTATTTGTGGGCCAGTGGAGTGAACGGAAAGTTAAAAACCTAGCAAAAACAAGGACAGCTTTTTCACATTTTTGAACAGGTAAGAGATGCCATTCGATGAAAGGGACAGAAAGACTGGATTAACATGCCGTTGGGTGAGTTTTTTTAATGAAAAAAGGACAAATAAAAGAAAAATATAGAAAAAGTTATAGAGATTTTCTTCTGAAAAACAAACAAAAATGCTATAATAATAACGAGTGTTTTTTTTTTGTTTTTATCTAGTTTCATTTTTTTTTCTTTTTTAAATCGAGTGTTATTATTTCACTTGTAATATTGTTATTGTTATTATTAGCTAATATTATTATGGTTATTATTATGACAAATGTTCTGTTAGCAGAAGCTATTTCAAAAATTAAAAACTGGCACACGAAATGGTAGTGGAATGCTGTAAAACTCAGTGGTGAAATATCACAAGTTTAAACTCTGGCTTTGAAACCTCTCTGCTTAAAATAGACACGCTGAGTGTGAAATGGCACACATGAATCCCTTTCTGCACAGACCGTGAGGGAGCATCCTAGGTCCAGTTGCTCCATTGCCTGTTGGTTGTTGCGAACATCCCAGCTCTGTTCTGCGAGTACTGCTACGCCATATCAGCAGCTTTTTTTTTTACTGGAACATGGTTTCCTGGTTTCCAAGACAACACATCTTAAAACTGCAGCACCGCACAGCATTGCCAGTGTATTATGCAGTGTCAGTACAGATCGGTGCCTCTGGAAACAGTCTGGTTCTCTGAAAGAACACCGTGAGTCAATAGTCAACTGTAAGGCTCCGAGTCAATATTCCTCCAACTGCAGCAATCCTTTTGTATTGCCGCACATTCTAATAATTAATTTGTGAGGATCCTTTTCTTTCTGTGGAATCTGTTGTAGCAGCAAAATTTGTCAAAATCAAATTTCGATTTGGGTCACAGGTGAAAATATTAGGATGCAGACAGCATACAGTAAAAAAAATAAATAATTTGCAGATCCATCTACTCCAGTCAAGTAAGATGGTGGTGGTGGTGGTGGTGGTGTGTGTGTGTGTGTGTGTGTGTGTGCGCGTGTGTGTGTGTGCACGCATTTTGGGTGGGGGGGGGGGGGGTTGTCACATGACCCTGTTGGTTATCCACAAATCCAGAGTTACAGTAAATTCCACTGTCATGTACGAGCTTCAGCTTGCCCCCGGAATCCGTCATTAACAGGCTACGCTAAAGAGACGCCGCAGTGTCAATACCAGCACATGAGCAACAGCCTCTTGCTTTTGTAGCAGTTCAGTGTTACAGCAGGCCAAGGATACCTTACAGTGTTTGTGCACTAAGGGATTTGTTGGTGTTGTCATTAATGCATTTGTATGCATAGTGGGAAACAATGGGATTATGCTGGGTTTGTAGGAAATGGTGGCGCCTCACTGAGCATCATCATGATTATTTCAATGCAGTGCAATTAGTGCAAAAGTCTTCATTTGTTTCTGATTTCATCTTATGGTTAATTCAGTTTTTTTATTGTTCTGTGCGGAAGGCAAAAGTGTTTGAATGGAGGTAAGGCCTTCCCTGACTACTGGTTTAAATCAGTGCTCTAAGCTTTCATTGGCTCCTGGCTCTAGTTAATTCATTTAACTGAAGTGTTTTTCATGTTTAAAAAGCCTAGGATCTTATTAGTACTACTGGGTTATTTCGCTGATTATGTGAAATTTTTCCCTCTTCAACTGAGATTATCCAAACCCACTAGTCATTCCAAATTTGGAGCTCAGTTCTACCCAAACCTGGTACTTGTTTCATCTGAGCACGGAGCTACTTAAAAAAAACCCTCAGTTCATGTAAAATTAAATTTAAAAACTAAAAAATGAATGCTTTTGCCATGTTAGAGATGTGGATTATATTTTTATCTCTGAATGAATTTTGTACTTTGAGCAAAGGTACTACATCACTGCTTAACTGCAGAACTTGTTGGTTCTGCACTTAAAATAGTGACCAGGTCAAAATGGAGATTGCAGAGGCACCCAAGTCAAAAAAGGTCCGTGTTTTGGTTTTACCAGCCGTACTGTGAGCAACATGAGATTTCCACTGTCAGAGGGGGGTGAAACAAAACCTCTGGTTGCAGCCATGTACTAAGCGGAGTTTATGATCTCCATGTAAGGATCATCCCTAATGCAGGTCGGGTGCAGATAAGCTCAGGATGCCCAGAGACAGTGCTGTCTGCACTGTAATGTCACATGTGACATGTGAATCAGACCGTTTCCGCTCTGGGAACAGGGGTGCTAATGAGACACCTGATGGGTGGCAGATGATGTACCAGGCAAGCTGAACCAGGTGCTACATAGTCCACGTTTACTCTCCTCTTTAAAGTGCATTTTCGGACACAATTTACATCTCCCAGATCCTTCCACTCAGCTTTGCATTGCAAAACCCAGGGCTGTCACAGAAAAAATGATTTAGACCTGACCAAATTTTGCTGAGTTTCACTGCGTGGCGCAGACTCATGAAAATACCAGCAAAAGGACCAGTGAGGCACGATTCCTCATTAACATGTGTTGTGTTGGTAGTAAGGACGGAAATGTGATGATGAAATGATTCTCTGATTTCACAGCTGAACATGATGAACTATTGCAACGAATACAAATTAATGTGACCAGTACTTTTTTTGTAGCTGTCCAGCATTCCACAAAACAAACCCCAGACCCTCACGTTCACTCATTTTGAATCATGAGCCTTTTTTTTTTTTTTTTTTTTTGGCACCAACTTTCACTCGTTGGGTTACAGTGTTACTCTGCTTAATTTTCTGGGGAGCGCAATAGTAGGGGAGTGAAAACAGACACTTGGAGAGGGGTTCTCAGTGCCTGCCCTTTGCCTCAGCATTCTGATCTGCGCATTAAGGCTGCCAAAACTGACTTAAACTGCTGCTATGCTGGAGGGCGAGGTGAATCCACGCTGACTCACAGAAGAGGCACGCTGGGATAATGTTCGTATGATCTGCAGAGGCTGATCAAATCTCTTCTGCCGCTTTCATTTCCCGGCCTTCGTTATGCGCAAGCCCCTGTGTCGTGCAGTTTCTCAATTTTTTGCGGATCTGTCGGTTTGTGTGACCGTTTGCCTGACCGACGAACAAACTGTCTTTCTTGGTCCGTGTGCAGTGCTGTTTGTGTCAAATCAACTGAGTAATCTGACTGCACACCTGAATAAGAGGCAAACTACCCACCGGCGTGGTTCAGAGGTTACAAATGGCTGCGTAAATATCAATTACATCTACAGCCACTATTACAGTTGCAGTATGTCCTTCAAACATCTACTGCTGGAGTTGGAAGAGGAATGTAACTGACAGATGGCTTGATTTCCTTGTTGCCACTGTTATATCGTGATGCCACTCTATAGATGCTAACTACAGCAGATGACATTATTATCACGGAGCCCTCCAGCTTTTCAAGGGTGACATCAGAGCGTACATAAACACATCATCTTTACTAAGGCTAGAGGCCATATAACACGTGAACTTATAGCCTGACGTGGTTCCCCCAAGTTAGGGTTCAGCTAATGTAGCCTTGATGTGTTGCTGAAAAGGAATCATTAGCACTGCATTTTTTATTTGCTATTTTGTTTTAAGTACCCCGTCTTGATAGGAGCTGTGAATTGAACCATCTAATGCAAAAAGCTAGCTGTAGGCTATCCTTGGGCTGCAGTGAATTGGCAAGAAACTGAACTACTGTTTGTGAGATTGATATATAACCGTCAAAAAAGTACAAAGTGTATTGATGGGTTAGCATGTTTGATTGGAGTGTTTAGAGGGTTATGTGCAAGGCCTGATCCAAAAATAAGCTGTACAGCTAACACCTCTGAGATAGGACTGGGCCCTCGTTCGAAGACAGAGAAGTGAGTTTATAACATAATGACGGCTCCCAGTGAAACAAGTACCTGTCTGCTTTCTGCGGTATATGAGTGAAGTGTGCCATTACCTCAGCTACAGAAAATCACAACATCCAGCGAATTTTGGAGCAACAATTTCATAGGGAGATGCTCGGTAGCAGTAAACATTCATCAATATGAAGCCATGTGTAACGATGAGTATTGATTTTGCTTTAAAGTTTTTTTTTTTTTTTTTTTTTTGCCTTGCTCAGTTTAGGAATCATGCTGCTTTCCTCATTGGCCATGATTAATATACTGCTTAATCGTGTTTTTTTTTTTCTTTGCCTTTCCCTGGTCTTTTTTCTGATGTCTCTTTTTGGACTTCATTTGCTACCATACCTCCCTCTATTAGCCATTGTATGCTACAGTCATTGTTATCATCATCATCATCATCATCATCATCATCATCATCATCATCATCATCATCACCACCATCACAATGATCATCAGTGTTAGCCAGCACCCTTGTTGCTTGCTCAAGAGCATGACACGTTCAGACAGACACAGGGTATATGTTTCATTCAGCACTGAGAATGCAGCCTGCTGGTCCAATGCCATCTGGAGCAGGGAGCACACCTTCATATGCAGCTTCAGTCAGCCAGCCGTAGGTGGCGGGTGGCGGGGGATAAGAGAGAGGCACCTGTGGGTTATTGTACAGAAAGCAGTGTGGAAAGAGTGGAAGAAGGAGGGAGGGGGCAGACACAGAAGTCTCATTTTCCCCCCTCAGTGGCAATATAGCGTGGCTATATGTCATCCTTTGCTTAAGGGGATGATGACTTCACCCTGCCTCCCTCGCAGGCTCTTCCGAGTCAGGAGAGCATGCTTCATTACTCCTCTCATCTCTCTCCCCTTTTCACACTCTCTGGTCTGGGGATGCAGAATAACGAAGGGACGTCGGAAATGTAGAATAACTAAAGGACATCAGCCTCCGTCTGAGGAGGGGAGGCGCTCCGGCTCCCTCATTTTCACTCCGGCTGTGTCTCAGTTCGTCGGAAAGACGGAGAAGGCAAGAAGCCTTGATTCCCTCTCCCCCCTCCTCCTCCCCCTCCTCCTCCACCCCCCCTCGGTCCTCAAGCTCACCCTCGTCTCATCCCTCTCTCAGGAAAAACACAAGCAACTGACGCTTCACATACTTTCTGCCTTCTGTTAAATTAAAGATGACCTCCATCTGTTCCTTTTGTTTTTTTTTTTAAGTTATTCTTCTGAACAGAATCTTGAGAATAGTTATTAATGCGATTGTTTTGTATGATTCATAACCATCAGTGTGGTTTCTCAATGGAAAAGTGATATATCTAAGGGTGGGAGGGTACAGATATGTTATGGTTAAAAGGTCTGTGCCAAACCTTTTTCTGACCATCCAATCTCTGTTAATGTGCCATACTGAGCAATTTCTGGAATAAAAGATTGATATTGTTGTTTTTTACAAAACGACTGAAATGTTGGTCATTTTAGCTTTTTGTTCATGTTTGGGAACTGTTACATTTCATTACAGTACAATGTCAGTTTCTGTTTATTGAGAGCGACTGTATGTGTATGCGTGCATGCGTATGCAAACATGAGCACTGGCGTCTTTGGAGAAGCCAACAGATTAGTGTGTTGCAATGTCAGTCAGTATTTAAGAATGCTAGGAGCTGACATAATGCCCTCCAACTGGGCTGACTGGCTGCAGGGCATTCTGGGATGGCTTGACCTCAAGTGTTCACCTCCGCCTCTGACTTTAGCATCTTCAGGGTGCATTGCTCACCACTGCGTTCCGCTTGGGGAAAAATCTGTTCTCTCAAGCAGGGTGAGGGTTTGCCACAGGGTTGCATTAGCATGTGAGTGCAATTGCCTTACCTTGGGGTCATTATTATTGACTTACCTAAGGGTTTTGTGTATGTGTGTGTGTGCGTGTGTGCGTGTGTGCGTGTGGGTGTCCGTGTGTGTATGTGTGTGTGCGTGCGTTTGTGTGTGTATGGTTGGGACTCTTGTGTGTCGCATTAAATCTGGCACAGAAGTGGTAAGTTAAAATATTTTGCTCAAAATAAGTTTTATTTTGATGGCAGATGATCTGATTCAGGGCATCTTACACAACACAACACAGCTGTATTTTTTTTAACCTAAGTGAAACACCTAGAGTTCAAACCTACAGCCATCCAGGCTAAAAGCCAGAGATTTTGCCACTGTTCTGCACATTGCCTTATAATATTATATCTGGTGGCTAGGCAGAATTAAACCGAATATTACTGATTAGTGTTGGGTGCAAATCAATAATCAGCTTGTGGTCCCCTGGAAGAATGGAAAAGTGAAAAAAAGTGAATGGAAAAATGAAAGTCAGAAAAGTCTACACTGGCAGGAGGAAGAGGTAGAGATGGAAGGAAGATGAATAGAGAAGGAAGGTGGGGTCAGAGACTGGGAAACAGAAGAATCAAGGGGTTTTACTTTCTCGGTGAAAAAGGTCAATCTGTACTGTGGTTTGGAACTGGAGTGCTTTCTAACACTCTGCTATTGGGTCTCACACCTGCTGCTCCACTGGTCTCTGCATTTCTCCTCTTGTCTGGGGTGAGTGTCCTGCCTGCACAGTAGGTGATTGATCTGGATGCTCTGCCTGTTTAAGTCCAGGATCACATGTAAAAATGTCCATGTCAGCCTCCTTCACTCAGCCTGCGGCAGTACAGTTGTAACGAGTAACCTTGAAGATGGGCCTTCATCAGCCATCCTACCACAGCACAATCAGGCCCCCTGCACTCATCTCTGTCTCCCCTTCTCACTCACACCTTCTCTTTCCCTCTCCTGGTGTGACTTCATCAGGGCTGTTGTGGTATATCATTGTGTCTTTTTCGTAAATCGGTCTGCTTGTCTGTGTGTGTCCCCCCCCCCCCCCCCCCCCCCCCCACTCTCTCTTCCTTGCTTTTTGTTTGTCCCGAAGAAGGACGTTTGTTTTCCTGTGGGGGAAGAGGGGAATCGACATCAAGAGATGAGTTATTGATTGAAAAATAGGGGGCAAAAGAGAGTGAGAGAGAGAGAGAGAGAGAGAGAGGGAGGGAGAGAGAGAGAGAGTGAGAGAGAGAGAGAGAGAGAGAGAGGGGGGGGGAGGAATGACACACGGAACACAAGACACCTACACCGACACAAAATAGACGAGCAGACTTGCGTGCACACGCAAACGCGCAGATGACACATCCATCTAAAAAAAAAAAAAACTGCTGCATTTGCAGACATAATGTATATAAAAAGCGTTCAGTGACTCAATTGAACATGCACAGAAAAACACACCCAGGCCCGTAGACAGGATGCACCGATTCCACACATGCACGCTCACAAATATGGGAGATGAGATATATGAGGCATATGAGATATTAAACCACCGCATTTACAGAATAGTCTACAAGATTTTCACTCAAGTTTGTGTGTGTCATTTGTAAGCCGGAGGATATTAATGTTCCGAGTTCACTTAAACGAGATGCAGCCCCATGGCTGTGATCATGTTAAAGTGGTGTCTTTATGCAGTTTATTACTTCATGTTGTTCACGAAGACATGCAGTACATTATTTATATGCTTAGCAAACATCTACATTTCTGCATCACCCGTTGATACAAATGAACATTTTTTGCAGCAATTCAGTACCTTGCTCAGCCTTGCCCTCTGGTTACAGGTTAAGTTCCCTCACCACCAGGAATATCCCATACGGCCACCCAAAATACAGTACTATGGTATTTGAAAGTAACTTTGTAAGCTCTCAGCTAGCATCATTTAAAATGCTGCATGGTTAACAGCATTTTCCTTACACAACCAGAGGTGTGCTTACTAACCGTATCACAGCTCTGTGCCGCTGACTTCTAAGAGGTTGGCAATTTGTGAGTGATGTAATCACGTGCAATTTCCTTTTTTATATTCACCTGTATGGGATATTGCACCTGTCTATGCAACATCAAAGAATCCAGCCAAATAAAACAGTGCTTTAGAATAATAAAAAACAGCCATTTTCTAAAAAGGACGGACCATTTTTTTCTTCCCTGCATCAGAAGGGGTCTTGACTACACAGCCAATGGATTGCAGAATTTATGTTTTGTGGCTTTGGCTCTTGTGAATTCCTGTGTATACGGCTCTCCACAAGGTGAAGGGATATATGTTGTCAAGTATTCCAAATAATCAGGCACATAATACTACTTTTTATATTCTAGATTATATAATAACATACTGCACATATTTAGCAATACAACCAGGGAGCAGCATAACCAGCAATCTACACAAACACCATGTGTTACATTTAGGAACTTACTGTAAATACCATAAATACCTATTAACAGAGTGAACAGAAAGAAAGCCATTGCAAAGGTGAAGGATTACTCTCTTTTACATCTAAAAATATTTGTGCTTCTTCATACCACTGTGGCCAGCAAGAGCAGGAGAGTGCTATTGAGCAGGGTGGATCGAGTGTTTTGAATCCAATAACGTGCCCTTCAGTTTTCACTCTGTAATATTGGCTGGAAAACTTTTTTTTTAATATTCATTCGTACAGCGCTGTCTGTCACCGGAGGAACAGCGCTGGGGTTACTTGATCGACTGCTGAGAAATTGTTGCAGATGGGATGTCTGTCACCGGGACGCCAAGCATGCAGTATACATTCAGCAGTGTGGTACAGAGGTAAGAAGCCAGGCCTGTCACCTAAAGGCTGCTGGTCTGTTTCTCTGGCACCGCTGCTGTATCCTTGAGCTCTGTATCCTACAGCACTGCTGCTGTATCCTTGTATCCAGTTACTCGAACCGCAATTATTTCGGCGAATGTCCAGCTGTATAAAAAGGAGGGTGTGCAAAATGTAAGCTAGTCTGTACTGTGTAAGAGCATCTGATGTAATAATAATGTCACATAATAATAATTAAACAGTTGGTATCGGTGCTGGAGGTTGAGCCCCCAGTTCTCAAAAGGGCCTCAGATGGAAAGATCCAGGGGACTGTCTGTCTGTCCATCCCTGGGAGGACAGAATGAGGACCCTAGTCCTTATTTTTTTGAATGTGTGTAGTGTGTTTCAGTTTGTGATAGTTCCCATCGTTTAATCAAATGAAAACCATCTTGCTGTCATCTTCTTTATGACAGTTTTGGGTGATGTTTGTCTGCATCCGTGTCTGTGCATGCTCTAATGTCATATCCTGTGATAGTAATATAAAGTCTGAATGGATGGGTGCTGAGACAGGCACAGGGAAAAGGGACGCTAAGGAAAAGGGGGGAATAAATATACAATCGATGATCAGTGAAGTAGCATTAGCATTGTTCACACATCCCTTGCCCCGTCTCCCCTCCCCCTTTCACTTGCGGCCTCTCTTTCTTGCTGCAGCGTTACCATGGCGACTGAGAAATGTGGGAATACCTCTGTCCTTCAGAGAGAGAGAGAGAGAGGGAGAGAGAGAGACAGAAAGAGGGGGGTGGGGTAAAGGGGTAAACACAGACAGACTCACTGACTAACTAAATGGACATTGCAGCTTACTTTCCCTCGCTCTGTATTGAGGGAGAGTCAGAACAGTCACACCAGCAAAGACATTAGCGCTCAGGCTGAAGAAATTTAGAAGGATGCTTTTGGAAATTGTAATCATTGAGGAATTACACACAAGTAATTCAGACTGGATGTGTTTATCTATGCTTCTGTCAATGTCCTTCTGTCTGTTTATCACTCCATGTGTTTTCTACTTCTTCATTCTGGAGTGAGGCTGCTGTTTCCATGACAACCTGCAGCCTAAAATAGCCAGCCCTCTCTCACTCTCCTCCCTTTCTGTGGTATGTTTGTCTCTTTCTGTCATATCGCAAACCGCCCCCCCCCCCCCCCACCCCCCAGCGCAGTGTTAATGTTCAGTAATGTTCAGTCGGTCGGTGTGTCTGTAAGTACCCCTCTGCCTCTCTCTTGCTCCCTGTCTGTCTTCCTGCATAGAATCCCTTCAAATTTATTTTATTGGCAGCTTGCGTTTCCATGGAAACATCTTGAAACCATGGCAACTATTTGAACTGAGCCAAACGATCTTTCAAAACTGCTGCATTCATCCCCGCTCCCTCTCTCTCCCTCCCTCCTTCACTATTGGTGCGGCGCTAGGGTACTGTAGCGTCCAGCCAGTCAGTGTGCATGTGTGTGTGAACTTTCATCTCTCTGTCAGTATCTCTGTCCATCCTAATCCTTCTCAGTGTAGAGCATACTGAATTTAGAACCTCCCCGACTCCTGTTTATTAAAACCCTCCCTCTGTGTGACTCTTATCTTTCTCTCTGTTAGGTGAGACTGTTTCCATAGGATCTTATCACCGTTGTCTGTCTGGTATTCAGGGTCCTGATAGCCCTGATAAGGAAGTTATTCAACAAAATGCCCTAAATATGACGTGTCAGTAAGAAAATGCTCCGAGAAACGGCGCCCTCACACATTCAGCGGAGGAACTACAGCTGAGATGAGAAAGAACTGGAGCGGAGGGTGGGAGAGGTAAAGGAGAAAGAAGATGACAGTTTAGAGAGAGGAAAGTGATAGAAGCATGACTAAAATCCTCAAAACAGGATTTATCCACAGTCAGAGCAGATAATGTGCTCTGCCTGTAGAGGCTTATACCAGGTTTACAGCTCTATGCTGTGGTAAAACTGAAATTTGCACAACGGGGATGTTTGTTGCAATTGGGGAAAACGCCTGAATAGGATTTAAAGTTTAGAACACATTGACAGAACTGACGTTAAATCAATCAACAATCAACGTTATCCACCCTTTCTGTGGTTAAGCAAGCAGCCATACTACCCTGTAGTCTTCTCCTGCCTGAAGGTAAGTGGGGCTGGCTTACTTAGTATTTGGACCTTCTGAGAAAACCAGATTGTGGTGGGAAATGGTACTGGTGGGCCAGTAGGAGGTGGTCTATTTACTGGACCAAGCAGCATGATGGAAATGATGGAAATACGGTGCTGTGGAAGACACTGTCTGGAAGCTGACAACAGTAACCTGAGGTTCAAACTCACTGTAATCCCATGACATTTATGGCAAAATCTATGGGATTCCCTGGTGTCCTCTTCAGATTTCCTGACTGGCTGTCTCAATCTTACTATCCAGCTATCCCCTAGTTTAAGTGGCCATTTCTGTACCTCTTCACCTCAGCTGATATGTGGTGAGCATTCTGGTGGAAAAGATAGATGCCACACAACAGAGACCTCACCTCACGTACTAAAATATAAATGCATATAAACTTGTGCACTTACTGTACAGAGTAATGGTGATCAATGAGAAATATAATTACAAGAGGCAACACATTCCAGTAACTGAAATCTAATTGAACTGATAAATTACATGGCAAACTATCTGTCTCCCCAAGCATTAAGTCTTTCAACAAAAACCAAAAAGGAAAAGAAGATTTTATAGTGAAAGCTGATGCTGTTATACTGCAGTAAATGTTATTTTCAGTAAAATACTAATAACGTGTTAAGGCTCAATTACTTGTGATAGCAACACTTCCTCCTTTTCCATGTATAGCATGTGGGTACCACCTAGCCTTGTTGAGAGATGAGTATACCTGCTTTCAAACAAGATTTGGATGTCCAAAGGTTCTAAAAGGATAATATTTTTTATTTTCCCCATAATTATCAGCAAGGTTAATAAAGAATCCACTAAAAAGTAAAGTGAACCATTTCTGGATAATTTTAACAGGATAAACTAGTAACACCACGAATATGCTTCCGAATACTTGTGGTAATGATCAAATGGTACACATATCATACTTTCTTAGAAATATATTCTGAAATGTCTAAACAAGGGGATTGAAGGTCACTTGGTGAGTTATTATTCACACTACTGTTATACCAACATATATTTGCATACTGTATATTTGGTGATCAAGCTCTAGAACAGGACTACTTATACAGGAATGGGTCAGATTATGAAAATGAGGACTCACACTGGGACAAAATTACAGTAAAGAGGACAGGAAGCAAGAGATTCAGGAGTTGAAAGCACATATATTATTAGGCTTTTGAAACCTGAAGACATTGGAAACTATCTACACAGCTCTCTGTTGAACTTTCTATGAACCATATTTGATATTTTAAGTATGGCAAAAAACTACTATAAATTAGATATTCATAAGTCAAATCATAACCCCTCTGACCGGTTTAGTGATGTAGATCTGAAACATAATGTTTGTTCTATAATAAAATGTGTATGTAAGGGTGTGTGTGTCTGGAATTTAGTATGTTAGATTTGCTGTATGAAGTGACGATTATGTTTCCTTCTTCTGTGTCCCACAAGGTGTCTGTACTGTAATTACACAGCTCTGATTCTCCTTACTGTTCCTGCCCTCTCTATTCTCATCCTCTGAAATAATGTATAATTACCACTGTAATTATAATTTTCTCCTTCCCACTGTTGCTGACGCTTTGTCTCTCTCTCTCTCTCTCACGTTCCTTTACTCGACATTACAGTACAGTATGTCCATCCTCATTGCGCATATCTCTGTCTCTGCTTTTTTATAACCTTTTTTTTTTCCATTATTATTTGCTTAGTGTAGCTGTTATCCTGGGTAACTTACGTAGCTGAGCTGCTCCCAACATTTTGAGAATTGCATATGCTTAATTGTACAAGAGCAGCATCCAAACCAGGACTCAGATCTGCAAGCGTCTGGTTCTGAGCACGGTTCTCTGACCACAGCTCCCGGCTGCCAGCATCTTACCCATTCGATGCACAACAGGAGCTGTCTTGCACCCCTTGCTGCTGCCCTCTGTCCCCAGGCTCCAGGAGGAGGTGAGGGGGAGGAGGTGGAGGAGGAGAAGGAGGGGGATGCTGCCGCTGCTGTTATTGGTATTGTCACTCCCTGTCACTCCCTCTCAGTACTTGATGAGCCACAGACAGGCGATAATGATGCAACCCCCAGGCCGGAGCGTCCACGGCTGTGCCGATGAAGCACTTTGCTGTGAGACACTGAAGGTGAGTGTGCCCAGTATGAAGGCAGGAAGGTCGAGTCCAAATACACTGCCTCTCACTCTGCCTGTGGAGAGTGTTTGGTCAGAACACATTGCGCACGCATGCACCTGCAACGAAAAGGCCGTGGGAGAGTAAAAAAATAAACCTGGCTGAAACTGAACAAACAGGGTATAAAATAAATTTGGTGAAACGTTTTGCAGACAAAAGAAGCAAAACCTGATTAGAATAACTGATAAAATGGTATAACATTGATAATATAATGAAGACTGCATCTCTCCAAATTAAATGCCGCTTAAATGATAGGATGTAATTAGAATGATAAGAAATAACAACAGTGGCAAACACAATCAAAGTGAAATGATGGAATGACAAAACAACTGGAACAAAAGAAAAGTTGTAAAACATGACTGAAGAAAACAGGCATAGCCCCCGGTTTGGAGCTGGTGGGGTGAAGCTCCGAGGAGAGTGAGGCTCCCTGCAGGCATCTGCAGACCACTTCAGTTCTGGCCCTATTGTGCTGCAGGGGGTCCCCAATCAGAAAGCGACCCCTCCGCCAGGCACCTAGGCCTTGTGGGCTAAACTCACTGCGCTTCACTACCAGATGCCTAACTCCTCAAAACCAATGCCTCCAACACAGCATTCACTGCAAGATGAAAGACGTGAATTACATTATACCTTTAATGTATTCAGCACATACGCTCATCATCTTATGTAGTGTACACTGTATATAAATTAATATATATTTTACATACAATATTAATTTATTTTACGTGACAGTAGTATTGGAGGTGAAACATCATGCACATCAAAAGCAGCATTGTGGCTGTGACCGTGAATGTAGGATGACAGGCACTCAGTGACAATAGCTCAATGTTAAAGGCGTGTGTGGGCCTTCATCAGGACAAGAAGGTTAGTTATAACACAAGCGGTGACGCAGTGAATCAAAGCACTGTGGCCGTTTCACCAGTGGGTGGGAACAGAGCAGTGAGAGTGGGCCAGTCGCCGAGGGGCCCTGAGACCAACACAGGAACACAAATCGAGCGGTGGGAGGGCTCCAGAGGGACTGCAGGGTGCTGCGAGCCCGGCCATCGCTGCCGGAGAAGGAACGGAAGCGAGGACGGCCCGGCTCACAGAAGCCGCACACTCAGGCGCCGAGCGCAGACGCGCATCAAGAGGGGGAAGCAGCACGAGCGGGCTCTCATTCTCACCCCGCAGGAAATGTGCGATGGCGTAACCGCTCATGAAGGAGACGTGAGTCACCTGGGAGGAATCCGACCTCCCAGCTGGCCCCCGTGCGCGGATTTAGCTGTGGAGCTCTTCGAGACGGAAATGCGCGGCTGTACGCTAAGCCCGCTAAAACATTGCTGCGAGCGTTACCTGAGGGGTGCAAAATCCAGGCGCCTCACCTGGGACGCCGGCGGACCGCATTGACGTCAAGCGAAAAGGACAAAACAACAGGGATGTGAATGCACAAAGCTGAGAGTTCATGACCTGCATGCAAGTCAATGGCAATGAAAATGCAACTGATAATGTACAGTTGGTATATACAGTACAGATGGTAACTGTGTACACACAGTGCAACAGATGGCTTACAGATATACCATCTCCTTTTGAGAGGATGCAGTCAAACATTCCTGCCCTCTGGCAATATTCTTCTATGACTGTGAATAGTTATTTCCAATAACTCCATACTGTTCATTATATATTTATCTTTGCTATAGTGAAAATATCAAGATACACAATGCAGAATGATTATGAAATTCCACCTTAAAATTATTATTTGGACTTTATCAACCTCCAGCTATCCATGCGCAATTGTATTTAATGAAACTTCACTGTCAAACACCCTCTAAATTTTAAAAAAATATCATTGTAATAGTATGATTGTTGATGAATCAGGAAACAATGCCATGTGAAGATCTTAGTCAGTTTAGTAAGTGAAGTCATAAAAAAAAAAAAAAATTCAAGTTGGGTCCTGATTGAAACATTCTGAAAAGATTTCTGTGTGACATCCCACCAGGTACAATTAAGTTGATTGCGTAGCAACAGACTTTTCTGCACATAAAGGTGCGATGTGGGAGATTACTTGTGCAGCGGTGGTGAACATGCATAGGATACTCTCAGGAGCTCTTTGTCTGGAATATTTAGAGGTGTTTTTTGGAGTAACCATATTGCTGATCACATTACAAATCATTTCTTTATTTTTGAGTGAGGCCAGGGATACAGCTGTACAAGAATAGAATGGGCGATAGGGGAAACCAGCAGTACAAAATAGTCTTCATTATCATTCTGTTGATGTAGACATTTATTATTTATCATAGACATTATTTTCATTATTACTGAATTACTATCCTTTAGTGTGTTTTCAGAAACACTTATTAAAATTGGAACATGAGTTCAAGGACATCATTTGCAGGTTCTTTGTAAATTCATGTTATTTTGTTAAAGATAAGACGTATGATAAAGATGCTTGTAAAGATGGGATGCAATAATGGATTTATTATTTTGAGTCAAAGTAAATTGAATGGGGGGTGTAGCATTTTCAGCTTGTGAAATGCACAAGTATCAGCATATTGCTTTTCGATAGCGCAAGATCTTAGCAAAGATGGCACAATCTGGGTGGTGAAATCTATAGAACTGTGACATAAAAATTCTAAGAATGCCTTTTGTATCCATGCCATCTCAATCTATTCCTGTATTCAAGACAAGATCTCCTGCTGTATCTTGCTAACATTCGCAGTCCACATTTTAAAGCAGAAATTATTAAACTAAAGGTGCAGGCTTATTTATTTCTGTCAGCCTCCAACGTCTTCCCTAAATTCTCTGTTTCACAGATGAAAATTAAACAAGAGATTAAATTAGAGCTAAAATTAAAATGAAGAGCCGTAATTAACAGGATTACCATGTATCACATTACATCAGTGATTGAGTTTGTGAGAGGCCTGTTCCATATTCCGAGGCAGGGAAGCTCTTCCTGCCCCTTGTGGAAGCGCAGAGGACCTGCAGTCTAATTTCAGCAAAACCGTGCTCTGCTCTGTCAGTGTCTGTGTGCAGTCCCTGACCATAAATGTGACCATAGTGTTCCTCAGTCAAAAAGTCAATCATCTGAAATGCGACCATAGATTCTAATGTCCATCAAAAAAACATCTGAATCAGTCATCCGTCCATAGCATGGCTTATTAAGCCTTTCTTGTCAATCATGTCTCATACCCACTTTGATGGGATGTTATTTCTGTGATTCCACATGGCATGTTGACTGTTTATTAGAGTATAATATACCTCAGTTGTGCCAATTCTCCACCATAATGGAGACTGGCTCAAACTGGAATGTGCCAGTTAAGGTTTAATTTGTGCAGAAACTGATGCATAATATTCTACCGAGATTGTGTTTATTTTGAGGGTATGTGAATTAGCGTTAATTTGTTTGCTCGGTAACGATGCAGGGAGAATTAATTAGGGCAGTGTTGATGGGTGTGTTAATAAGTCTCAAGTGTGTTATGCTAATGAGCCTGTGATACCGTGGGCCCACTTGTGAAGGTATGGGCTAGTCTGGGACGTAATTAGCAACCCTCTCAGTGTTCTATCACTCTTATTTATTTATGTGCTCTGCCGAGGCCCTTATTCGGAAGGGGATTACAGTGCCTCCCCTCATTTAGGTGGGGTTTCATCTTAAACCATCCTACCAGCTCCAGAACCAAAATAACCTTATTTATTCAGTTAATATTAGAACTCCCTCTCAACAGTGCGACAGTAAGAGTTGCGTTTTCAGGCAGGCCACAGACATCAGCCTGCGTGGCCACGACTGGATTTGATTCTGAATATTTACTGCTGGGTCAATGCAGAGTGCGCTAAGGGCTGGGGTGTTTCAGAAGGCCGTCCTGAGGCACCTCCCCATCACTACGCATGGAGAGATGGCACACAAGCTCTGCATCTATGCCATGGTGAGCTCATCGGTGATGATATTACCAGTGATAATGATGATGATGATGATGACAATGATGATGGTGTCTGCTGATACTAAGGAGCAGTGATGATAACACAACTAAGACTGTTGGTTTAAGTACGGTATTGTGCAGGATGAGCTTGTACTCCTCACTAACCCCCCCCCCCCCATCTGTCATCACTCTCTAACCTCTCACTGCATTCACTGGGTCCACATGAATGACTATAATTACTGTACTTACAGAAGTACAGTGCCAGTATTACAAATGTGAAAGGCTTTAATGGGGTCATGTGTGATGTCATTGCAAAAGGACTGTAACACAGTGTTGGGTATGAGGTATATGTTAGACTATTACACTGCTAATAAACTGCATTGTTTTTAAAAGTAACCCCATGCTTGAAATGTACTTTAAGTAATAGCATTGATGTTATACAATACCTGGATGTATATCTGAGTCTGCCGAAGCTGTAGTTACAGGAACATTTCTTCCTGTTCTGTTTCTAACTTGTTTACTGTATGTATTTGAAGCCACTACAAAGGAAAGTTAAAGATATTCAATGTAAAATGTATTGCGTTTGTATCATTATAAATTCCCATGACAGCTAAGTATTATTCAGCTGGGAGAAGTCTGGTTCGTACATATTGTTTTTATTTTTGTTGCTTCTGAATTAGATTATTTCATTTTCTCACACATGCAAATCTGCACGGATTTTTATGTCAATAACTTCTGTGGGCCAGAGATATCTAAGCTGTATTATATATCATGACAAGAACTGATCTCATCATGTGGAGATCTGTTCTTGTCAAAATATATAATGCAATAATAAGCCAACATGCATTTTTCAGTCTGAATTTACAAAAAGTTGAAAGTTTTAACATTAGCAGAAACATTATCTGATTTAATTATTTTTTGCTTAATGTAGTTACAGCTTGAACCATTCTGACCATCCTGACATCAGTTAATCCAAACATAAAAATACTGCACTGTTAATGACACCATGTATTTGAATATGCATTCGCTTTCTTGTGTCAGCGGCACCGAAGAGCTATGAGCACCGTATGTCTTAATGTGTTTCATTTGCTAAAATGTGAAGCTAGAAAGGATAGTGAAGCATGGGGTAATAGAAACAACAGCACACAGAATGACTAAATGTGAGAAAGAGGGAACCAGTATTGCCCTTCACTCCTCAGATTGCTGAGACAATATAGGAACTTAGTGGAAAACACATTAAAAAAGACTAAAGAAGACAGATTAAGACCTCAGTAACATTTTATTCTATTTCTTTTTTTTTTACCAAACCACACAATATTTAGATTTTCTTTTCTTTCTTTTTTTTTTTGCTTTGCTTGCATTGGGCCAGGCTCATCACTCTTACTTCTTTCCTTCCTCTTTCTCTCCTATTGGGAGGACTGGAAAAGAAAGAAAGATGGGGCACTGGTGTGAAAAGAGAAAGAACTCCATTGTGTGATTGTTCAGCATGGCCTCCAACCCGTGCTTCATCATGCCTGGTCATGACAAATGCCTGGTGTCCACTGACCTGCCACATTCGTGTGAGCCGTTCTAATGCGGCTCTGTCGCATTTCAGCTGAAAGAGTTTCGCTTACTGCTCGGGCAGCACTGACTGTGGAACAACTTTAGATTCAAACTATCCTGGTGAAACCAACAGTACAACGGCCTATAACTAACCTGTAAATGAATGAGTATTATTGTGCTCTGCTATGGTAGCTCATGATGGCAGGAAAAAAATCCTATCACATGCATTTGTTGTTCCTTTTTTTACTGATAGCACATGCTTTCACTTATAGTATTTAGTTTGCCAAGTAAAACAACTCTATCTGAAATAAATACTCCTGTTCATATAGACAGACAGATAGAAGTACAAGGAGAGGATCCACAAGCCTATGAATCAATGAATCAAGGCTAAAATGAGGTCAAATGTTCACACAGGCACATTTTATCAGTGTGGATCCTCTTCCATCAGTGCTGGAGAAACCACATCAAAAATGTTCAAATCATGGAAATACATCACAGAATGTAAAAGTTTTGGTTGCTGTTGTTGCTGTTGTTGTTGGCATAAAGCAGCAGCAATTTATGGACAAAACTTTGCTACCCACTGGAGACACAAGGTAGAATTGAAAAAAAAAAGTTTTCTGGACTCTGTATTTTCCCTAGGACAAACGTGCCTTCCATGGCTTAACTCACTTCAATTTGGCACATACTATTGTGCCTGTATACATTGCCACATTTTTCTGCGCCTTCATTCCCCCATACCTCGGACTTCCAGTTTGCACTCCACCTCGTCCTCCCCCAGGTCATTGACGGCCTTGCAGGTGTACTTTCCTCCGTCGAACAGGCTGGGCTTGCGGATGTTGAGGGTCAGCACCCCCTGGTTGTTCTGCATAAGGAACTTGGGGTCCTCCCCAATGATCATTTTATTCTTCATCCAGATGATCTTGGGCTGAGAGAGGGATAAGGTGACAGACAGAGACAAAGAGTAAGAACCACTACAACAGGGGAAGACTGACTGAAACTTCCCAATGTTAGCATGTGAAAAGGATTAGGTATCAGAGAAGGGTATTTTTACATTATTTGTAAGGACATCTTTCACATTGATTTTTGGCTTTGTGGACACACTTATTGTGGGAAGACTTGCAGTTTACATTTCATACATTAACCAGAACTACAATTGAATATGAATACAGAAGCAATTCGAGTTAAACATTATGCTTACAGGTACAACTGCAATGACCCATCTAGGACTGAAACATGCTACCATCAGGTAAAAACTTAAGGTTCAATCTAACCACTACATTCTTCCAGATGGAGGCTGATTAGAGAAACGTCATAGAAAAAGATGGACATACACGCACACACACATACAGACACACACAAGAACCCACCTTGGGGAAGCCACGCACAGAGCAGCTGATGGCAGTGGTGTAACCTGCAATCACAGTCCTGTCGACTAGGGGCTGTGTAAACTTGGGGGAACTGCACATGTCCTTTTCTTTATAGGGTGTAATTTTATGCACCAGACCTGAGAGAAGAGGCATCAGGGGTGAGGGGGGTAAAATACATCAGTCTGTTGTCACTACAGTAAACAGAAAAAGTGTTAAACAAACTTAAGGCATGAAGGTAAAGTGAAATGAGCACCTGTCTTGGCTATGTGAGCAGTGTTCTTGCTTATTCCGACTTCATCGCTCATCCCACAGATGTTCTCGCTGAAGACGCGGAACGTATACTCATTCCCCATGACCAGGTCAGACACGGTGCAGCTTGGCCGTCTGTTGTGTTCATAGACGGTGAACCACTCCTGTAGGTAGAGGGTGAACATGCACCATTGAAACAGGGAACAGGCATGACCTGAGCAAAACATAGGTTTGGCCCTTTATATTAAACCTACCAATACTGTTTCCCTTTCCTTTGCCGTACTGCCAAGCAGTATACTGTACACTACATAGAAGTTCGTTGTATTTGATTAATCAGACTACTGAGTCCTTTCCACACACTGCTCGCTTCTTAGTGCAATCTATAAGATACACTCCACTGGCAACATTAGTATTCTGTCCATGAGAGATTATTTCAAAGGATTAAGTCATGATGACTTGTTTCTTTTTCAGTCAGGAGATCTGTATCTTTTCATAAAAGTCAAAGATTAATCACCCCTGGCGAATAATCAGCCAATGGATTGCGAGGCTTGACCTTAAATCTTACACATATTGCATCACTCTGCACTGTGTTAGATTCCTCAGGCTTTCACTCACCCCTTGCTCCCTGCCTCCTCACACCAGTTTAATGGTCATGTCTAGCGGACCTTGACACCCGCAGCCCCTGCCTCCAGCCACTGCCAGGCAGGTACACTAGTCATGACATGCTTTTGATGGTTCTCAATGGGCAGGGTTAACACACTGCAACCTTGTACAATCAAAATGCCTTAGGCAGCAGAGGTCATAAGAGCATTTGAGTCTGCCATAAAAGGTAAAATCAACCCCTAGAGTTAGTCTGGTGTTATCAGGAAGCTGTGCCGTATGGTTCTTGTGGCCCACACATGGAATCCCATTGTACCCACAAACACAAATCCAACCACAGTTTCCTAACTGGCAGGCCTTTCTGCAGACGGGTGTTTCCGTATTCTCAGTCCTTGTCACTCTTTCCTGGAATATCACTCTGGTCTTCGCAATATCACCACTGCTTTATACAAGTGCACTAAACAGTGTTCCACTATTACTATCTATTCATACAATTTTTTTTTTATCCATCAGTCAGTCATACACACACTCTGCATATGATTGTGTACTAAAGCTGTCCATCATGTATGCACTGTAGTATTGTCCTCACAAAAACTCACATTAGTCTTCTTGTCCGCCTTCTGTATGGTGTAACCCGTGATTTCCGCATTACCGTTGTCTTTAGGGGGCTTCCATTCAAGTGCTGCATTGAAGCCCCAGACATCAGTGATGGTCACTTCCCGGGGAGGACCTGGCTTCTCTAATGGATAGAAAGGCAAATTGTGAGAGAGAGTGTGGCTGTGTTAATCTGAGAAGGAGAGAGAGCGTGAGGGGAGCAGGCATTGATAACCTATTGCTGTGCACACATTATACCAGAACACTCTAGTTCATCACTGTCTGACTTGTCAATTGAACTAATCCAAGAGAATACCTTCTCCAAACAAAGACACAGCTCCTGTTCTCAGTAACAGACCAGGAACCTGTCTACCAGAACAATCCAGTTCATGGGTCATCCCACACAGTCTGCAAGCTATTGATGCTGCTCTTCTAATCAGTGTTCACCCACCATTATTTCAAATTGATTACTTTTGCAATGTCAAAATGATTTTAATTTCACACAACTCATTCAACTCACAACTCAGCCCGATTTTAGTCGCTTGTGTTTTCTGCCCAACAAAAGAGAAATCTGAAGTGGTATGAAACTATTTGGCCCATAGTCTTTGACTTAGTGCTGAGGCAATAACACCATTCAGAGACAAAATTGCACCTCCAAGTCTATGAATTGCTGCACATTTCTGCTCCCTGATCTCTCTGAAATTCTCACAATCTTCAGAGATTATAGTGCCTTTTGGCCTGCTGGAGCTGCATTTGCCCATACTTATATACTGGAGCTGTGTTTTACTGAACTCTACCTGTAAGGATCTTTGACTCATTTTAATAAATAGAGTTATTCTCACTCTCTGGATAGATACACCTTGGAGGCCAGAAAATGACCGTGAAAATACTGACCCACAATCTGGATGTCAATGTTGGCCTTGTCCTCCATGTTTTCAATCTGCACGGAGAGCGTGTACGTCCCAGAGTGTTCTCTCTCAGCAGAGCGGATGAAGAGGATGGTGTCGATGTCACTGGTGCGCACCCCCACTTTCTTGGTGTCGAGGAGCTGTCCATCTTTGTACCAATTCACAACAGGGCGAGGCTTCCCCTGAGCGACAGCGAAAGAGGGAGGTTGCATTGCAGTGCATCAGGCCTCACAGAGAGACTGTGACAAAGTGTTGAATGGACGTATTGAATGTCCGGTGAATGGACAGCCCAGGGCATGAAGCAAGCATGGGCATGTCAAGACACAAAGGGAGGGGTGTCACACAGTGCAGATCCATTGTCCAAAGGGAGAGAGACACAAACCTGGAAGGGAATGACCAGGTTGACTTTCTCGCCCACTTTCTTGATGTACTTGGTTCTCAGCTGACGTGGGAGACGGATCTTGGGATGCTCTGAGATGGGAAGTGAGATGGGAGAGAATGAAGAGAGTGAGAGAGAGAGAGAGAGAGAGAGAGAGACAGACACAGACAGAGAGAGAGAGTAGTGTCAGAGGCTGACGGGAAGAAGGAGAGGGAGAGTTTACAGAGGGCAGAGGCCTCCTCCACATTGACACAGGGACAGCTGGTGAGGCCGTGCTGCTCTGCTCACCCATGATCTCGCGGATGGTGACAGACTGATTCATCAGGGCGGGCCCGCTGCGGCCGGCGATGTTGACGGCCACCACTCGGAAACACATCTTCTCCCCGGTAGGCAGCCCCCTAACCACGTAGCTGTTCTTCTCCACGGGCTCCTTATTGGCCTGCACCCACTCTGTGTCTGTGAGAAAAGGGCGGGAGAGAGAGAAAAGTGAGGGATGAAGCAGGAAGGAGAAGTGGGCCGGCAAAGTATGAGGAAGAGAGAGAAGAGGAACTGGGGGTGTTAGCTGTTAGTGAGAAATTGTGTTAGTGTTGAGAGTGCCAAGAGAGATCAGGCTACAGACAACGTTTGGAGACTGAGGAAACAGAAAAGAGAAAGAGAAGAAAGCATTCATAGTGCACTAGGCACTTGCTGAAGTAGAACCACACAAGCATGTACAAATTTCACGAGTAACATAAAGAAAATGTACAGTCCATGGAGCTGTGTCCTGTCCTTTGTTTTAATGAATCATGTGCAGATTATCTGCCAATTTCTTGAGCAAGGAAAGTGAGGAAACCAACAAATCAGCCATTTGACTAGTTCAACAGCGGTGTTAGTTAAACAGCTTGAGTGTAAATCATGTGTCAGTATGCCAGTAATTCTTAGGTAATTCTATCCCATGCATTACCCATAATTCCTTTACCTCCCTCCTTGCAGTACTCAATGATGTAGCCATCGATGCCCCCTGCTCCTATTTTCTCTGGGGGCCGCCACTTCAAGACACAGGTGCTGTCTGTGACATCATCCACAGTGAGGCGAGTGGGCTCGCTGGTGGGGGCTGGGGAAGGGGAAAGGAGAGAGGGCCGGAGAGATAAGCAGAGGCAGAACAACCATACCAGCCTGCAATAATGCCACTCTCCTGTGTTTTGGAGAAGAGTTCGTGAAGGAGGGCAGGAGGACAGCGGACTCCACGCACCAATAGGCATGAAGGGCTTGGAGTTGGCGCTGGGCTGGGAGACGCCGATGCCATTGACAGCGAACACCCTCATCTCGTACAGCACCCCCTCGATCATCTTCTTGGCTTCGTAGGTTGTCGACTCGTAGATGTCAAAGTTCAGCTTGGTCCATCTGGAGGACCCCTGCTTCCTCCTCTCCATCAAATAGCCTGTGGATGACAGCACATCTTAGACTGGGAATGTGACCACAGACACACTTAAACTGGCCGACTGTTAGGCACACGGGGAGGAAAGAAACAGGGAAATAGGGGTGTACCTTTGAGTGGAGCTCCCCCATCAAATTTGGGGGGTTCCCAGGTCACAGTGGCATAGTCCTCTCCAACTGTGACACACTTGACTCCCTCGGGGGGGTCAGGCACATCTATGGAGGGAGAGACAGTGTGGTTAAGACAGAAAATGGCATCAGAGTGACAGCGGAGGTAGACAATGTGGAGCGCATTGAGAAAGCCAGAGCACATACCTCTGATGTGATCCAATATATCCTACCCTATCCTACCCTATCCTTTGTCACTCATGATGTTCATGAGTGACAAATGCCAGGATTCAATCTAACTGCAATGTTCATTGTCCCCAACACATGTGCACTTTTTCACTTTCACACAACAATTTGGATGAACTGACCAATAGGCCCACTGGGTGACAAAGGAGCAAACAGAAAAAGGACACAAGTAACATCCGGGTAGACAGTCTCTACAGCCTTGTTCCTGGGCCAAGTCATGGAGATACAGAAGGCGAAGGATCATGTCTGACAGTTGACTAAGAGGGAATGAGGGAGAGGTGAAGAGGGATTTCGTGGCAGAGCTACAGCAGAGTGCTGGACAGGTGAACTGATGGTCTGACAGGTACGCACCCACAATCCTGACGGTGATCATGGCTTTGTCCTCTCCAGCCGGGTTTGTGACAGTGATGGTGTACTTCCCCTCATCGTCCCTCTCCGCCCCCTCGATCACAAAGCTGCTCAGGTTCTTCCTGCTCTCCACTCTCACCCGCCCTTCTGTCTCCGTGATTGGCTGAGAGAAGACAGAATGAGATTACAGTAACTGGATGGCACAAATGCTCAGAGAATTTAAATCTGTAGACGTTCTGAACAAAGAAATGATTAAAATCCACACAAATGCTTTGATGCGCCAATCATCCAGCATTGATAGTAAAACCTGTTGTCAATGGAAACGAGATCTCTGATGAGAAATCATTGTTCAGACTCTTAAGATATACAGACAACAAATGCATTGTCTATGAAGGACTTCAGCCCCCATAACAGCTAAAGGAGAGGGTAGGCTGGTCTCACATTGTCTCCTTTCATCCAGCAGACAGTGGGGGCGGGCTCTCCAGTGATCTCCACATCCAGACGGAGCTTGTTGCCAGCGACGACGATGATGGTGTTTTGGGAACCCACGCCACCGCTGGCGTCCAGGTGAATCTTGGGAGGGTCTGAGTGGAAAGAGGGAGACACATTAGTTTATGACCAGTGAAGAGGGGCAGAGAAAAAACAGGCAAAGAACAATATGTTGAAAATATCAATTGGTTCATTGTTATTGTACATTATTTTATACTGTGCACAAACCTACCTTGGCGAGGTACATAGTCAATCTTGATTTCTAGGAGAGACAGAGAAAGAGCATAAATCCACTTCAGCTACTGTAATGTGCATAATAATGTATTAACAATTCTCATGCACTGCTATAAACACAGTACATCATTCTTCTATTTGCTGTGATATAATATTCTGCACAAATCATATTCTATAGATAGTGTGACAACATATCCGTTTAGTCATAGGCCTTTAATAACATGGCGTTCACCTCTAACTGGCGCTCAAGAGGAAAGCCCAAATTTGTTATATGAACCAATTGTGTATGACCACATCTATCTTCATCCTTCAGATTGGTAGTCTGCAGTGTGTTTCGGTGTATTACCCAGGAAGTTGAGCTTGGCAGAGAGTGTGAGGGCGTATCCGTCTGGGATGAAAGTGTAGTCTCCTGCGTCCTCTGGCTTCACGTCATCTATGGTCAGCTTGTGGATCCTGAGAGGAAGCAGAGGAGAGGAGGGATGGGGTTCAGGCTACCTCTCATTACCCAGGATGGGAGGTGCTCAATACAGGTGCTTTAAAGTTACCCCTGGGGCCAAGAACTTGTAGGAAATTATAATCTATTCCAGTTTAAGGCTTCTCTCTTTTCTTGAACTGTCATGCTCCAATAATTTATCCTGTCAATTGACCCATTCTTAGAATGCACATCTCATGATGTATGTGCATTTCCCAAGCACTGCAGCTTATGAGTGGAGTCTGACCATGGTAAATACTGTCTGAACCTTATTCGAGGTCTCTTGAAGGTCAAATGAGGTCATTTCCACAATACACAGAATAACTATAATCACCTTCCCGCCCCTTCTTCCACTCACGTTTACCTTCCAACATGTGTCATTTTTATGCGGTTACTGGCTTTGACCTCCACTCCATCCTTTAACCACTTTCCTGTCACTTTATCATCAGACACCTCACACTTGAACACGGCCTGCTCCTGTGCCTTCACTGTGAGGTCTGCAATACTCTGCAGCACCTCCAGTTCCTTGTCTGAGTGAGAGAGAGAGAGAATGAGACAGAGAAGGTGGGTTTATTAGCAGTGCACACAGAGCTCAGTGTGAGGAACACACTCAAAGGGAGCAGACATTCATACAGAATAAGGGAATTCCCCTGACAGTGAAATGGTACCTTCCACTTCCAGTTCAGCTTTGGACTCCCCCCCATTGGTGTAGACATAGTACATTCCTATGTCTTCCTTGGTTGCCTCGTTAATGATCAACCAGTGCTTCTTCCCATCCTTCTTGAAGCGGTACTTCCCATCTCTTGACAGCTCTACTCCATCCTTCATCCTGAGTGAAGAAAGAGAGATAGTACATGTGACTGAGAGAGCGAGCATGAGAGAGAGAGAGAGAGAGAAAGACACAGAGAGAGATAGTCAGAATTCCAGATGAAATATATTCATTCGCATGACCATACCCATTTGCAGAGTGGTGGAGCCACTCTGACAGACAGGTGATAAGAATAAATTGTCACAGGAAAATGTGGGTAGTCTCACCATATGACATTGGCGCCCTCCTCTGACACCTCCACCTCAAACTCCACCTTTTCTCCCACCAACACATGGACGTCATCCAGGAGCTTAGTGATGGTGACAGGGGGCTCTGAGGTTAAAATGAAGAGTGTGGGTGGGATGGTTATTAGTACCCAATTGGGGAAGCTAACATAGTAAATTGACCATTTTATATGATTATTTATCACTGAGTCTGTTGTTAGCCTAACTGCATTGTAATATTAATGTAATATTGTAATGTGAAGAAGTGCATTTGTGCGAGGAATCACCTTTGACGAAGACCTCGGTGAAGCTTTTGTCCTCTCCGACCACACACTCATAGGCTGCGTCATCCGACAGGCTGGACTTGTTGATGGTGAGGGTCCTCTTGTTCCCCACACTCTCAAACACATACCTGACAGAGAGGAGGAGAGAGAGGAGGGCGAGTATGCTCTCTGAGAATGCTGACAGAGGGAGATGGAGATCAGCATGAGGGGAGGAGCCCATGACAGACACTTGACCCACTTGCCAGTTATAGACAGCAATGCCTTTCACAGAGGCAACTTTCTTTGGCTAGAGCAAAGCTTCGCAAGTCTCACGTATAATCGTGTCCGCTTAGACAGCTGTAAATGGACATTGTACGAAAAGGATGCAGCGTGAGACATTGTATGAGACCTCGGAAAAAGTGTTCCTGAAAATAATATAACAGAAATATATGTAATAATAGAAATAAATAATGATGAAATGTTTGATCATTGACTGAAGTTTCTATTCTATGCAATCTATGTTCAATCGCTGAACTGTAAGTCTACCCTCTGTAATGGGTCTGTCTGTTCAGCTCCGCAACTCCCTGACACCCCATGATTTACACATGGCTGCCCATGCAGTTCTGCTCATCCTGCCTCTAAGCTCACAGGAGCCTTAAGCCACAGCACTGAGCCCCACCGTCTCACACCCATCAATTTACAACAGTGCAATATCACCCGCTTACTGCATACTCCATCTGTCACCTATCCACCCACAGTACACCCACACACACAGGTATAGAAAACAGGTTCATGTGTACACACATACAAAAAAACATATGAAACCTCCAATGCAGTCACACCGCCACTGTCCCTTACTTAGCAGAGGGTTTGATCTCCTGACCATTCTTCAGCCATTTGACTTGAGCATTGGGGTCGGCCACTTCCACCAACAGCTGGATCCTCTTGCCCTTGTCCACAGAATAGGCCGAGTCCAGTTTCTTCAGGAAAGCTACGAGGAACAAAGCATTGACAGTGTATGTCCTCTGGTCGAACTCCACTTAAATAAGCATGTCTCTTGGCGGCATAAGGTGTTGTTATTATTATTATTTTTCAACATCCTTTTCTAAAATCTCTCTTTCCTCACTTATTGCTCATATAACAACACAACATATCAAAAATGGCTAAAATACTGCATCTATCTCAGTATTTCTTAATTGCTTTGTCTGTGGGCTGGTGCTGGTCTGGGGACAGAGATAGACTGCTGGCTTTCCACTACCCTCAGTGCCCCTTAAAACACAGAGCTAGCTAGCAAGTTACCCAGCTGTACTATAATGTCCACACAGACTACTATGTGTAACCTATTAGTTTAAAACAATAAAAATGCTTTGTTATGTATTCCTGCTGAGACCAAACATCAAAACATTGAGGTAAAGTCAGTGGATAAAATGCGGACAAGAATATCCACAGCTCATAATTAAGTGTCTGTGAGGCAGACACAAAGGACTCACCAAAATTTCAATTGTTTTTATTGCAATAAGTTACATTGAATATATTGCAGACCAGAGAGAATTATAAATAATTATGCTCTCAAATAATTATGCCCTGAATTTACTCTCAGAACAATGAAGGGCTTTGACATTGTTTCAGGTATATATTGTAGAATTAAACTTTCAATTACAGTACCAAAATAGTAATATGCTTCTCAGAAGAGTATTCCCATGTGCAATTCTATGCATATATTGTGCTTATCTAAGCATGCTGTCACTTTATGGCTGTAGATCAAACACATTGATAAGTGGTTTTAGGTTTGCAAGTCTAGTAAAATCAATGGCAGCATTTAAATAAAGACTTTATTGTGAAATGCAGAGCAAGCTTGATTCATTTGCCTTTAATAGCAACAGTCAGTGCCAAAGAGTGTGTGAGTGTGTGTGTGTGTGGGGGGGGGGGGGGGGGGGGCAAGAGAAAAGCACAGAACTACATAAATAGCACACATAAATAGAGACCCAGGGAACAGAGCCACAGAACCAGAGAGACACAGAGGCAGGGGGACAGAGCCACAGAACCAGAGAGACACTGGACCAGGGGCACAGAGGCCTGGAGGCATCAGGGAGAGAAAGAGGAACAGCCAGAGCAAGAGAGACACACACGCCAACTAACACAGAAACAAAGAACTAGGAAAACAGACACATTGAACCAGGGGGACAGAGTTCCATAACAATTGATAGAAAGACACTACATTTGTAAGGAGTGGGTTTCATTCTTTTATTATTCTTTGTTTGTATGCTTGGATGGTGCTCAAAGTATTAATATACCAGGCCCATCATTGATATGAAAAACTGGTAAAACACTTTCATACTTACTCCCTGGATCTCCCCTTCTCAACAAAAAACTGCAACACCCGTAACTCTTTATTTCCTGTGTATGAACAGAGGACTGTTCAGTCGTGCTACTCTGTGCGACTCCTCCTTACCATCACACTTCTTGGGCTCCACCTTCTTCATCTTCTTCAGACGCTTCAGCATGCCTCTCAGGTCAGTGATGCCGTACTGAAAGGCAATCTTCTCATAGTCACAGGGCTTTGCTGCCTTCAGGATTTCCCATACATCCACCTCCTCCGTTGGTTCCTCCTTTTTAACCTCCCTGAGGGTTACACAGAGAAGGCAAGAGAGAGAGAAAGAGAGAGAGGGAGGGAGAGACAATTTGGGGTTTTAGGAATCCTTTCCCATTAAAAGCAAACAGCAAAATGGAGGCAATAAAATGTCATTTGCTGTTAGTCTCACTTAGCAAGACTTGAAAGGGAAAAGGGGGACACAAAGACAAACACAACAAATCGGTTCTCCTTCAGACAATCCACACAGATTCACTAATACACCATCTCAAAACTCAGAAAGTCAGGCAGGCACAGGCGGATTCAGAGGCGGGGAGAGAGACAGAGGGAAGACAGAGGGCTCTGGTGGGTCCCTGAGCAGGGTGAGTGACATCCATGACATTTAATGAACTGCCACTTGAATTGTAAAATCCAATAAACAGTATGAACAAAGACCAAGACAAAATAGGTTTTTTAACCCCACACTAGAGTAGAAGAGGCTTTAGCTTGTGGTCAATGGTAGAGACAGGGAGGGGTGGACCAGGGGTCAGAAGGGTGGACAAACGTCTGAAAGGAATGAAAAGCCCTCACCTTTTCTTCAGTAAAGCGCTGAAGTCCAGCTCCCCTGCATCTTCCCCTGCATCCCCTCTAGAGGAAGGAAAAGAGGGTGTTGGTCTCTATTGAAATACAATGTACTGTTGGTCAGTTTGACCTGTGCAGACTGCACACACAGTCTTACACATGCGCACGCACTCGCATGTGAACTGACACGCCCAAAAGTACCCATGCATACAGGTTACTGTATGCATATATTTAGGTGCTGTAATCTTATTCACACGTTAAACCTAATAAACTCTTACCCTTTTTCACAGGTTTTGACGCTGACAATGAAAAGATTTCAAAATTATGATTTTTAATATCAATATTTGGAGCCAACTTTGTGTACAGGACTTTGTAATGGTTGTAAATGCAAATTTACATATTTACTCATACTTACCCATACTTTCCATATTTACTCATACTTACCCACACACACACACGCACGCACACATACACTTTCACATGTGCGCACACACTCACATGTAAACTGACACGCCCAAAAGTACACATGCATACAGTTTCCTGTATGCATATATTAAAATTTTGTAATCTTACCCTTTTTCACAGGTTTTGATGCTGACGATGAAAAGATAGAATTTCAATATCGATATTTAGAGCCAACTCTATGTATAGGAGTTTTCAGACAGATTCATCCTGGCTCCCATATTCACACACACACACACACACACGCACGCACGCAAGCACGCACGCACGCACGCACGCACGCACACACACACACACACACACACACACACACACACACACACACACACACACACACACATACACACACACACTTACATGTGTGCTCACACTCACATGTAAACTGACATGCCCGAAATGACAAATGCATACAGGTTCTTGTATGCATATATTTAAGTGTTGTAATTTTATTCACACATTAAACCTAATAAGCTCTTACCCTTTTTCGCAGGTTTTGGGTCTGACAATGAAAAGATAGAATTTCAATATCGATATTTGGAGCCAACTCTGTGTATAGGAGTTTTCGGTGGTTGTAAATGCAAAGAAGACAGATTCATACTGGCTCCCATATTTACTCATACGTACCACACACACACACACACACACACACACACACAGTCACTCTCACAAACTCTCTCACAAAATGACACGCCCACAAATACACATGCATACAAGTATGTGTATGCATATATATATATATATACATGCTATAATTATATTCACACATTTAGCCTGATAAGCTCTTACCCTTTCTTGTTGATTTTGCCTCTGACAATGAAAAGACAGTATTTCAATGTAGGGAACTGGAGCACACTGGATACTGGACCAGCTTTGTGACAAAAAGGCACACGTACATGGACCCTGGCATGTATGCCACAGAGGCGTTCTCATTGATACTCACGATCTTTTGAATGCCTCCAGAATGTTTGCTTGTTGCTCCTCTTGGGCAGCTGAAGAACAGATAGGTAAAAGGCCAGAGTTATAACACACACTAGTACCCTGATATTCCGCATGATCTGCCTAGCTTATTCACTGAATGTATCATTGAAGCAATGACTGTCTAATGAATACTCTGACTGAAACACTGATGTTTACTGGCTACTTTGTGGACTGCTCTTGGACAACCAATCATTAAGTTGGTAGGTAGTTATGCCCTGATGTCATACATGCCGGAGAAACTTACACTCAGTAACTACTTTGTGTAATTAGTACATTGGCTATACAACTGTTACACTGATTTTGTAACTGATACATGAACCATGTAACAGATACATTGACTGTGAACCTACCCAGCTAATATACAGAATGCCTGCTACACTGATGAATTTAGGTATTCAGGTTGCATGACCTAAAAGGAGCAATGGTTTATGGTTATATTAGTTGTCACCTTTTCAGGACAGCTATGTTACGACTCACCTTCCACGGACACCTCGAATACGCAGCTGTCACACTTGTCTTTAACAGTGACCTCACATCTGTAACCCCCCGCGTCACCGTCCACCACCTTGACGATCTTCATTTCATAAGTGTACACCTGCAAGGAGAAGAGGAGCAACTGGATATTTGTTCTGAACAGACTGCTGACCAATTAGACAAATTCTGTGTACCAAAACTGACACTGGGCACAGATTAACAACACAGAATATTCACCTTTGTGTCTTTGTGTGTGTCTGTGTGTATGTGTGTTTATGTGCATGTGTGCATATAAATAACCCCACAACCAGCCAATGCTCTCTGGTTCTGTGACTCTGTCCCCCTGCCTCTCTGGTTCTGTGACTCTGTCCCCCTGCCTCTGTGTCTCTCTGGTTCTGTGACTCTGTCCCCCTGCCTCTCTGGTTCTGTGACTCTGTCCCCCTGCCTCTCTGGTTCTGTGGCTCTGTCCCCCCTGCCTCTGTGTCTCTCTGGTTCTGTGACTCTGTCCCCCTGCCTCTCTGGTTCTGCGGCTCTGTCCCCCTGCCTCTGTGTCTCTCTGGTTCTGTGGCACTGTCTCCCTGGATCTCTATTTATGCTATTTATATGGTTCTATGCTGTCTCTTTTCTCCTCCACTCTCTTTGGCACTGGCTGTTCCTATTAAATGCAAAGGAATTAAGCTTGCTCTGCATTTCTCAATAAACTCTTTATTTAAACCATGCACACCAGCTCTCAGACAAGTGCACACCTTGGTGTTCCTGTCATAGGTCTCCTTGAACTGCAGGTGCTTGCCCGCCTTGCTGCCCAGGTCCATCCACTTCCCCTTCAGCCATTTCAGGGTTGGCTTCCTCGGCAGGTTGGAGCCATCAACCTTCGCTATGAAAATAATGTCCTTCCCTGCCACCAATAACCAAAAACGACTTGTCGATAACTGGCACAGGAACTTAAATGATCCCCCCCCCCCAAAAAAAAAACTGTGGCTAGCAATGGGTGTTACTTATTTGGTGAACAGTTGTGCAGTGTCAGTTGTGTGATAACAATAAGCTGAAAATTGATGGAGCAATGCGCTACCACTGTGCAGGTGAAACGCACCTTTGGTGGCAGTGGCATTCTCCGGCCTCTCAATGAAGAGTCCAGACAGCTCTGTTTTCCCTGTTGTACCCCCTGGGGTAAGGATGGTGAACAAAGAGGTCAAAGGTATTGGTGATTACATCAAAATGACAGAAATACATGCATTTATGTTGTTATATTTTTCTTATATTCTTAATGCCTCTTTTTTTATTCTTTTTCATCTTTATGCTAGTTGGCATCAAGGTTTGTACTGTAGCAGTAATGTACACCTACAATGTTGGTATCAGAACCTTTTTGTGGTGGAATGTAAAGGGTATAAACCACAGTTTGAAACATAATGTTTCTGCTTGTGTGTTTGCTTACTTACAGAAGCAAATTTGACATTATTCTTGTTCATTCAAGAGGGTAGATGAGACGGTTTTTTATTATAATTGTATATATTCCAAGCTTAATATCACATTATTGCTGTTTGAATTAGAAAGAAATTCCAAATTTCTGAGAACAATGGTCACTGAATGAACTTTTTAATGTTATCCATTGTTCTGATGTGTTGTGCTGACTGAATTTTCCATATTGTCAACTACACAGACAGAGATGCTTCTATTACATTCTTAGCAGAACCTATCTGAGCACACTGAGAAAGATAGCAAATTACTCTCACACATCTCTGTCTGTTTCCTGTTCATAATTGCAGACATTTTCAAAGTGCACTGGTGTAATGCCATACATCATCTCAGCAACATATGAAATCTCCTAACTGAAAGCTACTTTTTTGAGTTTATGTTGTGCTCTTAAGCCCTGAACATGAAACCAGTGTTGGTTGTCTCCTCTCAGTCTTTTACATTGAACAAACAAAACTGGGAAATAGACAAGTAGCAAGTCTTAACAGGCTCCAAATGATTGTTCAGATAAATATATTCTCTCTTACTTTTAATTGATTGACTTTGAATTTGGCTCACTTGTTTTTCACTTTCCTCATCCACTGTCATATAAAATGATACAGTTACCACCCTTTATTAAATCACAGAAAATCAATGAGATTGTGTTATAGTTTCAAATTAAGTAAAATAAGAAAAAAAGTAGATCTCTTACCATCTGCAGGCAATTCTGCATAAGAGGGAAAGAAAAGTGAGGGAATAAATTAGTCACTACTTCTAAAAGATAGATATTTTTCCCCAGATGAAAGTAGATGTGCAGAGACAGGCATACAAAGACACTAAATCACCATGCCATTTTCTCCTTGCATTTTTGAATTCTTTTGCTTTTTTTCTGAGTAAGATAAATTTGTGGTTGTTAATATTTTTCCTTGCACTATGATTATTACTGATTAATTCATTGATACTTTAAAGAGCTCTTGTTTTTGAGTTTATATTGTTATCCTTATTATTAATAATACTCATAATCATAACGGTATTGTTAGCATTAGAAGAAAAGGCACGGTCCTTCTCTCACCTTCAGACTCACACATTTGCTCTGAGAAAAACACAAGAAAATGTTTATGTACATATGAATGAATGTTGAATGACATCTGAGAAGTGAACAGTTCCATTTCCACTGCTGAGCCAAACCAGAGTGTGCCAAGGATTTCACTATTTCTTTTTTAGGTGCTGCAGTTAGGGCTAATTTATGCTTGAAGTGCTGTGAAACTGCAAGTGCTGATGTACACAGTTCCTGATCTGTATACAATGACTGTTCTGCAGGATGTTGTGCTGTCTAGCATTAATAGCCATTAACAGCTAATTGTATATACTGTTTCATATCATTATTGGAAATTGATTGGGTTTAATAAATTATTACAAGTAATTACATGGGGCCAACATACAGCTGCAGGCATCATGGTAAAGACCTGTATTTTATATGCATTTAGTAGTGCGGTTTTGGGGTGGGGCTTCAGTTAATTTGGTTGTGAAGTGGGGGGTGTGGTCATTAAAAAAAGAAAAGATCCTAATTATCTTTTTTTTTGTTTGCTTGACCTGAAATACATTACGGAAAATCATTCCTCTCTGCAATTCACCTCCACATGGCCAGGTCCAAGCTCTGATAGCAAATTAAGTTAGTCTCCCAACCCAGGGGTAGTCCGTGAATGGGAGGAAATCAAATTTTTAAAGGTATTAGCACCTCATCCAGCATTCTGTGGCATTGAGGGATGTGTGACTTGGGAGCCAAAACAGGGCTACCAAGGAAGATTTTGTCCCCAGCCTTTGCCCTGTGTCTTTAGACCCTGGCACATTCATTGCCAACGCATGTCCTTGTCTGCCTGGGCAGTGGAAATGTGGTTAATGACAGCTTACACGAAGACCTGTGCCTGCTCCACAGGGCAAACACCAACACAATGCATTGAGAAAGTTCCACGTGGAGAAGATGGACAGACAAAGGAACTGGGCATGCTTTATCATAAACCAAGGTGAGCACACTGCTTCACTCATCTTAAATAGTCATGTACATGTGTGATAGCCAGCTATGAGCAAACACATGGAATATCACATGCTTACAAGCACCATAGAGTAATCAAGGATTACATGTTTGATATACTGCCCTATACTGCAGGAATACCTATGGTTGTTACAATATGTTTGGTTGTTTCCTGATATAGACAACAAATAATAACACACTCTAAACACTATAAATTACAATTGATTCTATCATCAAAATCGAAAGCCATAGTCTCAACTTTTTCCAAAGTTTATATGGCACAAGAGAAGGCAGATATGTGTCAGTATTTTTTATCTTTAACAGGCATGTAGGAGGTAGCTGAGTAAGCCACAAAATAAAAGGGACCGAAGCACACTGTCACAGCTCAGCTCTCCAAAGACAGTTTTCAATCCCACAGCCCTCACCGAGGGGGAGTCGCGGACGCCATCACAGCAAAAGTCTGTATTAGTAGTGACAATGAAGCCTCCTTTCATTTGCCTTTTGCTAAGAGACACACTGACTCAATGACCATGTCCGCTGTGTGTGATTGACATACGCAAACATTGCCCGCGTGACTGACAGAGAGACTGCTCAAGCCAGAGCCAACAGAAACAGTGACGGACAGCAACTCTGAAGGTTGCTCCCTTTCTCTGCCCATTACTTCTTCCAGTTGAAAAGAAAACTCTTGATACACAGATATTAGTATGCAGTGACAGTGAGGGGTTGTGTGAAATGATCTGTTCTGATGTCCTGCCGGGTCACTGAAACAAAAACTGCTTTAATTCAGGAAGTGGGGAAACGAGTTCGCACTGGAGCTCTGCTGAATTCATGGAGACGCAGCCTCCATATATGCATTATGCACGGACAAATACTCACACTTGTTGTCAAGTGCTTGCATACATACATGGATTCGCAAACACAGAACTACAAATTCACAGACAGTCGTACACACTTGCATCCATACATATTTTCTATCATGCAAAAGTATGTATTCAAAGAGAAGGATTTATTTATTTGCGCTTAAATACATATACACAAATGCATCTAAATACAAATACCCATATATGCACAGGCACACACACAGGCAGTCTTCATGCCACCACTGTTTAAACTGTCTCTCTCTTACCCTTTGCAGCAGGTTTTGCTTCTGATAACGAAAAGACAGTATTCTAACACATGGGTTCGAATATGCTTTTGCTGGCATATATGTAGAAACAGGAACATGCTCAGACTAGAACATACATAGAGAAAGCCACAAACAAACAAAATGACTGTATTTTGCACTGATTAAGAGAACAAGCTTTCAAGGACATTTTGCTGAAACCTTAGACAGACCCAAAGTCACAGACTTAGAATTAGCACATATCCAAATGTATACACATATGCCTACAGGTCCAGCACATACCTATATATATATACATAAATAAATACCTACAAATACAAAATATACCCCAACTGCCCAGTGTATACATACATACATTCAGACACAATACCATGTGTTTGCAGAGGTATACACTCTGTATCTCACCTTACCCTGCAGATTTTGTGTACGATAATTGAAAAAGTATTTTTACTGGCTTGCTGACATGTGCACAGAAATCCTCAGAGTAACACATACTGGACTTAGCAAGAGCCCACAGACTTATTGAATCATTGATCGTAGTACTGACTGACTCACATAATGATGGCCACCTACAGGATCATGTTGCTGAATTCACTGATAGACAAACACATGCTAATTTACAGGTGACCAGACGGATAAATGTACACATACAGGCACATACATACATACACAAACAGGCACAGATTTACTTTCCAGAGTATACATTCAGACATAAAAAACATGATTACAGACTTTTATACACACACTCATATCTATTCACACACATACACAGCTGGACAACAAAGGCAAGTTCAGACTAACACATACTTAACAAACACCACATAATCAATGAATACTTTATCTGACCGACTCAAATATAACCTTCCATACACATGCTGACACCACAGACAAACCCTTAAATACATTAAGCCTGAAAAGCTCTTACCCTCTGCTGCAGGTTTTGCCTCTGTCAATGAAAAGACAGAATTTCAATGTAGGAAACTGGAGCCAAGTCTGTGTGGATTTTACTGGCATGATGACAAACACACACACACACACACACACACACTTTTTGCAGACAAACACATTCATACACATTTGTCCCAAATGGTTTTGTGTTTTGTTTTTTCACTCACCTTCGGGTTTAGGTGTCTCCTCTTTTTACCAAAAGAAACAATTGAGAGATTTAAGTACATATGAGATATTGCAGTAAATATAGCGATTCCATGATTTATAGAAACACACACACACACAGACACACACAGATACAAACAGAGGCACATTTACATGTCTTCCACATTAAGGGGCAATTCTCACTGAGTTTCAAAACACAGTCACACTCCATCTGTAACTTTGGTGTGTCCTATACTGTTCACATTGCCACCACATTACCCTGTCATTGCTGCATGATCACCCAGGTTCATCTAATTTCTATTGCATTGCAATGTCCAGTGTAGAAATCTACTCAGTACTCATGACCCACCCCACAGATCCAGTCAAAAATATCTGGAATCCAGGTATTCATTCTGATATGAACACACAATGTGACAATCATGGCTATAATACACAAATTGTTGCAGGGGAACTGTGGTTTCGGAGATGTGTAATGGTGTACAACATGCTGTTCTCACACACATACGTGATTATAGTGCATCATGAGTGTACTTCCACAGAAGCCTTTTTCAGTTGCTCGAGAAAAACAGTCAGACTGTTACAAAACTGTGACACAAGATATCATATACTATGAACAGAATGCAGTTTGCTGATTCATTCTTGTTCAGAAATAGATACTGTTTTAAAAACAGTTATTGCATTACAGCAGTACTACAGTGTATTTATTGTGTATAAATGGCATATTCATTCATGACTGACAACAGGGTCAGATTGCAAAGCATGTCAAACTGCATATAAAAGAAAAGATTACCTGTCTCTGCAGGTTTTGCCTCTATTAATAAAAGGGAAAGTATTTTAATGTAGGGGTTTCAACAACATATGGAGATTGTACTGGTTTATTATTATATATGCAGAAACAAAGGCACATTCAGACTAACACATACTTACAAAACACCACATAATCAATGAATACCTTAACTGACTGACTCAAATATAAGCGTACAAACACATGCTGACACTGTAGACAAACCCAAAGTCAGACTAATTAACATGTATCCAGACTCATACATACATTAAGCCTGAAAAGCTCTTACCCTCTGCTGCAGGTTTTGCCTCTGTCAATGAAAAGACAGAATTTCAATGTAGGAAAGTTGAGCCAAGTGTGTGTGGAATTTACTGAAATGCTGACATATGTGTACAAGAACAGAAACACACCCTAAACACATACACACACACACACACACACACACACACACACACACTACACTGACATTCACACATATTTGACCCAGACAGCTCTTTTGTTTTCTCTCACCTTCAGTTTTAGGGGTAGCCTCTTTTAATCAAAAGAAACAATTGAGAAATTTAGTAAATGTGACAATATTATAGTAAATACAGTGGTTTTATTATTTATAGACACACATACTGTCCACAAACAGATAAATGATCACAGTGTGTCACGAGTGGAACCATAGCCTACTTCTACAGAAGGCTTTTCAGTTACTCAGGAAGCAAATTATGGACTAAATAATTGTGAGTGTTACACAACAGAGACACAAGATATTATATAGTATGAAGATAATGCAATTTGCTACTTAAATATTGTTAAAAATAAATACTGTAATAAAACCATAGCCATTGCATTACAGTGTAAGTATTGTGTATATATGGCATATTCATTTGGAAAAAACTGACAACAGGGTCAGATTGCAAAGCATGTCAAATTGCATATAAAAGAAAAGATTACCTGTCTCTGCAGGTTTTGCCTCTATCAATAAAAGGGAAAGTATTTTAATGTAGGGGTTTCAACAACATATGGAGCTTGTACTGGTTTATTATTATATATGCAGAAACAAAGGCACATTAAGGCACACACTTACAAAACACCACGTAATCAATGAATACCTTAACTGACTGACTCAAATATAAGCTTACAAACACATGCTGACCCTATAGACAAACCCAAAGTCAGACTAATTAACATGTATCCAGACTCATACATACATTAAGCCTGAAAAGCTCTTACCCTCTTCTGCAGGTTTTGCCTCTGCCAATGAAAAGACAAAATTTCAATGTAGGAAAGTGGAGTCAAGTATGGGCATGCTGACATACATGTACTGTATGTAAATTGTGTCATGTGATACACAACACACTTTATCACATCATGAATGTCACTTCCAACCCATACCCATGATATAGGTGGGCTAAGAGGTGCCCCAATTTCATGTGGCACTGTTGGTGTGATTGGAGGTGACAGTCTTTTCTACATAACGCATGATATGACATGATAAAGTGTGTCATATTTCACACACAATGTATTATGGATGTTTAATGCAGCTGTTATGCAATGCTTATGTGGGCATTATATAGGCTTTTTATAGTTGCACATAATGTACAATGTGACCCACACACAAATACAAACATCCAGCTACATCCAATGTTAACATCCGACATGCTTAAACAGGCTAGTGTGCCCATACTGTATACAAATTTGTCTCATATTCACAAATTTAGCCTGATAAGCCCTTACCCTCTTCAGCAGGTTTTACCTCTGACACTGAAAAGACAGGGGAATGTGGGGAATTTGTGTCAAGTGCATACGTTGTACTAATGTTGATATAAATTAACAAAGACATAAACACACCCACCTCACCCATATGCAAACAAACACACTGATACACAGTGGGTCTTCAAACAACTGAGACCTTCCAGGAACTACTACAGTAATTACTTGGTGATTCACAGAAATGCATGTTGATACAAACACATAAAAAGACACACAGACACCCAGAAACATACAAACTATCTACATATGGTACATCAGTGCAATATCAGAATCAGAATAAGAGAAGCATGTGGCTCAGAAAACCTTTTTTACACAGATTTTATACTATATTTCACAGGAAGGGAACAGACATCACTGGGTATTTTAAGGCCAAAAATGTAAAAGTAGTAAAATCTCATTATGATTTTTACTGGAATGTTTTTTTTTTTTAGTTTTTACCATTTATAACATAAATCAATCACATTACAGCAAATTAAAAGTTTATATATTTTCAAAAGAATTTTTCAAAATTTCAATTTATTGCACACTGACATCATATTGTCTATCACTTATTCTAGTCTGTTCTCAACAAATGTATTTCTTGACTGACAGTAGTATGATTACCAAAATTATCAGATGCAATTTTGCGTATTAGGAATGAAATTCTTAGCAAAAGAACACCCAGTCAGATTAAAAGACATTTAAAACCAGACCTTTATGCATATACACACATGCAATATCATACCATATTTACATATTAAGCCTGATAATCTCTTACCCTCTTCTGTTGGTGTTACTTCTGACAATGAAAACACAGGACTTTACCATTAGCATTTTGAGTAAACTGTATGGTGATGCTATTCTGCTGACATATGTGTTCAGTGGCACACAAACTGAAGCAAACACACTTGCCACACTGAGAAAAACACATTTATACACAATGGAACTATGTACTGTTTCTCTCTCTTACCTTCAGTTACCTCTATTAATCAAAAGAAACAATTGAGACACAGATGTTAATAAATATAAAAATGATGTTCCTGTAACTACATTGATTCAATAATTCAATATTCGAAAGTACTTACAAACACACGCACACACACACACACACACACACACACACACACACACACACACACACACAAAGACAGAAACATAGACACTATATACATATTGAACTGTTCACAGTGGTTGCTTTACTAACTAGGGTGTGGCATCACAGCACCTATGGACTACTTCCAACTCGGCAGCAGCTTATGAACCACAAACAGGGCAAGCAGAGAGCTTTCCTTTATGTATCAGATAATTATACAGGACTTGAATTACTTTGCATAATCAACTTGCACACACTTTAAATAAGCATCAACCATTAGTAGCTGATTCATTTTTACTTGATTGCACTTAATGTGATCGCGCTACCTTTGTGCACTTTATATGAAGTCATAGTTTTAACAAAAATGGATTTATCTTCAAAAATGATGATCAATCTCTTTGTTACTGTTAAAGTGATTTAATGTAACCTTTCTCATTCTTAGATGCATTAGATAAAAATGAATTTGCTGCTGGTGGGTGATTCTTACTTAAATTGTCAGGACTGTTAAACGTGAAAACAATCAAAGAAAGGAATATGATTAGTTCAGAGATAATTTCTATTTCTTTTCTAGTCCTCATAGAAGATTGCTCACTACCAATTTATTTCACTGAAATTATGACAATGAATAGGTATCATAGTGTAATTTATGCACTTTTGATTCTGAGTCCACTTGGCAAATATTGAAAGCCACATACATACATACACATCATATTCAGATATTGAGCCCGAAAAGCTCTTACCCTGTCCTGCCGGTTTTGCCTCTGACACTGCAAAAATGTCAATGATTCAATGATTTATGGAGACACATACCAAAATACACACAGACACACCCACACACTGTAGATGTACTACATAATAGATGCATTTGCAAAGTTTGACATCAGTGGAACTATGGCCTACTTCCACCAAAACTCTCTTCAGTACTCTCTCTTCTCTGTAGAAATTAGTTATGGAGCTGAACTAGTCGGATAAAAACTGTGTCACTTCAAAGCTGTGACATAAGCCACATATGAAAGGAGCACATGGCTCTGATCATTTCAAGTTCAACCACACATAGTGCGCCTAAAGGATCATTGTAATGAGATGATTTTTTGGATTTGGCAAGTTAAGAGAACTGGTGGTATTTGTTTTGTAGCAGATGTGACAGGTACTTTATACCAACAGGTAGGAAGGGACTGGTGAGTGAACATGCAGCTTTATCAATCTTCGTCTCTTAAGGTATTCTGACTCCAGATACCACTCTAAAAGCAGTACACACTCTTCTCTCTCTCTCTCTCTCTCTCTCTCTCTCCCTAAATAAACACAGGCTCACAATGGCACGTGCACACATGTACCTATATATACCTATACATAGGTATACACCATCGTAGACACACATTTAGCTTGATAATCTCTTACCCTCTTCTGCAGGTTTCGCTTCTGACACTGAAAAGACAGAAATTTTGATGTGGGGAATTTTAACCAAGAGCATAGATTGTAACGGCTTGCTGATATAAATAATCAAAAACATTAACACACTCTGGTTCACTCATTTCACCCATCGACAAACACATTCATATACACTGGTTCTATATACTAACTGGTTCTGTGTACTATTTCCTTCTCTTACCTTCAGCCTCAGGTTTAATCTCTATCAATCAAAAGAAACAGTTAAGACAGATGTTAGAAAATATTAAAACGATGTTACAGAATCTACAATATTCACATATTTAGTCTAGTAAGCTCTCACCGTCTTCTGCAGGTTTAGCCTCTGACACTGAGAAGATGTGGGGAGTTTGACCAAAGGGTGTAGATGTTACTAACTTGCTGACGTAAAATAAATATAAACACAACCTAGCACACTCAGCTGACCCATATATGTACAAACACATTCACACATTCACACAATGTTATACACGTTCATACAGACTAGATTTTAATTCATTTCTGATATAATAGCAGCATTTGGACTGCACACTTTTCTGTTTTCTATTGCCTTACAGGACACTGTTCACCACCAATGTATATTACTTAAATTATGGCAATAACTAAATGTTATGACAGCACAGTGCATCTTTGATTAGGAATCCACTTGGTAAAGACTGAAGGGCACAAACACACACACTCCCATACAAATATAAATACACACATCCAAACTTACATAAGCTTACACAGACCTGTGTGCACACACACAATTTTGTGTCATATTCAGATATTTAGCCTGAAAAGCTCTTACCCTCTTCAGCAGGTTTTGCCTCTGACACTGAAAAAAACAGAATTTCAATATGTGGTCTTTCAACCACGTTTGCGTAGCTTTTAATGGCTTCCTGTGATAGACTTAAATGCACCCTGGTATATACTGTATGTTCACCTCACCCATATTTAGACAAGCACATAAAGACCAGACACTAACAGTTTTTTGTGCTGCTTCTCTCACCCTCAGCGTTTGGTTTAATCTCTATTAATGTAAGGACACTGTTGAGACAGAAATTAGTAAGCATGAAAATTATGTTACGGTATCTCCAATGGTTCCATGACTTATGGTGACACATACCATGCATACACCCTCAGACACACTTAGATACTGTAGATGTACGACAGAATAGATGCATTTGCGAAGTGTGGCATCGGTAGAACAAGGGCCCACTAAAAGTCTCTACACAACTACTATACGATTCAGATTAAAAACTGTAACAATTCAGAGGTGTGACATACGCAACAAAATTAAAAATAATGGCATTTCAGGATTTGCATCTTTGGTCTGGCACGGCATGGCAAAAGCCTGATGGCCTTATCAGTTTACAAGGCATGTGAAACCATTGCCTACATGAGGCATAGTATCTGTGCATACAAGGACGGGAGATTGTTAGGAGCGAGAATGGAACACTGAAGGCATCGGCGTTTACTTTATAACAACAACGAGGATAAGACTGATGAGTTAAAATATAGAGTTATCAATATTCCTGTACCGAAGTTTAATAATATATGAAGTATATACTGAAGAACTCCAGATACCACTATACCACATTGCACTCTCTCTCTCTCTCTCTCTCTCTCTCTCTCTCTCATACATACACACACACACACACACACACACACATACTGTATACAGGCACATGCACACATACAAATACAGACAAGCCTACAATTCTACATGCATACCTGTACACAAATGTACATACATTCTACAATCATAGTCATAGTATTTAGCCTGATAATCTCTTACCCTCTTCAGCAGGGTTTGCCTCTGACACTGAAAATACAGAATTTCAATGTAGGGAATTTTACTCAAGAGGATGAACTGTAATGTTTTGTTGATATAAATGAACAAAGACATAAACACACCCTGGCTCACTCACTTCACCCATCTAAAAAAACACATTCATATACACTGGACACTACCTGGTTCCGTGTACTTGTGGAAGAAAATGAAAGTGTAATGAATGTTTTGTTGATAAGAACATAACTGATGACACTTGGTATATTTCTTAAAGCTATATATAGCCAGTCACTGCTTTTGGAAGAACTATTGATCTCTGTTGTGTAACTGAAAAGTGTATTGCTGATATTAGGCAGAGGCCTGCCCTGAAGAGGGATGACAGTTAATTGCTTGTGCCAATATTCTTTGGGTCACCACACCTTACTGCAAGGACACCGGTGAACCAGCTGCATAAGACAGTCAAAACAAGAAGATAATGGAGGAACTGGTGGTGGAGCGTATGTGCTGCTAATCATGTACACGTAGAAAGGAGCCCCTATATATGTCCCTATATATGTAACTGTTTCTCGCCTTAAAGCAGAGTTAACTGCATTTCCTGTCTTGTGGGAATGTGTTGACTCTCCTCCGGAGGACGAGAATAAAGCTTTGCTCTTCTGAACCAGCCCGAAGGCTCCGCATGAGTTAATCTTCAACAGTACAGTTTCTTTCTCTTACCTTCAGCCTCAGGTTTAACCTCTATTTATCAAAAGAAACAGTTGAGGCAGAGACGTTAGTAAGTACAGAAATTATGTTAAGATATCTACAATGATTCCATGATTTATGTTATGTATGTGTGATTATGATACATACGAAAACATACACATATTCATAGACACACTTATATTCTGTGGATGTACTACACAACAGATGCATTTGCAAAATGTGATGTCAGTGGAACTATGGCCTATTTTAGCCAAACATCTCTTCAGTCTCTGTATTTTAAATTTAAATTTATTTTAAATTTGTTATGGAGCTAAACTGCTCAGATTAAAACTGTAGCACTTCAGAGCTATGACATAAGACACAAATATGAAGGAACACACGGCACTGGTCATTTCAAGTTCGAATACCTGTACATACTGAGGTTACAGGATCATGATAATCAGAATATTCATACTTGGTAAGTTGAGAAGGTGGGTACTATTTGTTATTTTAAATTGTCATTATCTAGAGAAGGAGACATTCATAAATAATTCTCAGTATCTCCCATCAGTATAGACTTATCACTATAGATTTTTTGGGTTTTATCCACTTTTTTTCCCAAAATTGCTATCATCACTGCAGTATATTGAACAATGATTATGCTTTCATATTCTCTTTGCTCTAATTAAGGCAGAATAATGAATAAATGGCATCTGATATTTCACATCTCTCTCTTCCTATCTCTCACTTACACACCTATACAAACATGTGCATGTATGTAAATATACAGACAGACATGTTTAGCCTGATAATCTCTTACCCTCTTCAGCAGGGTTTGCCTCTGACACTGAAAATACAGAATTTCGATGTGGGGAATTTTACTCAAGTGAATGAACTGTAAAGTTTTGCTGATATAAATGAACATAGATATAAAAAACCTGGAATACACAGTCACCTCCTCTACATGACTAACTGCTGAACATCAATGATTCTGTGTTCTCTTTATTTCTCTTACCTTCAGCTTCAGGTTTAATTTCTATCAACCAAAAAGAAACAATTGAGACAATTGTTAGTAAATATTAGTACATGGGGAAATGATGGTACAGTAACTACAATGATTCAATTTACAGTGAGACATACCAAAACACACAGAGACAGTCATATGCACGCTGTGCTTACACAAAAACATGGAATCTGAGGAAATATTGTTATAATTATAAAGCGGTACCTTGATGGAACTATGGACTATTTATGCCAAAAACGCTGTTCCTTAACTGTAGAAAAATGTTTGGGTGGAAGTAAGCAGTTAAAAAGTAGAAAACCATGAAGCAAAACCACCAAATTTCTTTTGCAACAACGATTAACGGCTCCATCACGACTTCAAAATCAAATCTCATAGCGCATTTATAATGAACACTGACGTTGCCTTCAGTGTTCATTTTATTTTATACAGAAAATATTTTCATACTTTCATATTATCTACCCTACTACACAACCAGAAGATCGTTTTGTTGAAAGTATGATAGTACAAGTATTTTTTTATCTTTGACCTGAATTCACAATTCATTATTACAAAGGTTGCACAAACAGGACACAGCTAACCACATATGGACACGCGACAGCGTCAAACCATAGTGCTGAGATCACAAGTGCATGCCTAGGTCAATCTGTAAGTGCAATGCAGTACACATAACCGAGGAGCTATACTACTCCAAATACAATGTCAACGCATACCCTGAAGTAAACTTCCACATAAATAATTATACATTGCCCTGAAGTGCACTTCAGCATACATAATTACACATCAGGGGAACTCCATCAAATTATGTGACAAGTAAAAACACCCAAAACAGGATATTTTAGGAACAGCACAAAATCAGTTGGAGGAGAGGTGCAAAATGTTGTCAAGAAAGGTGGTCCAGCACTCTGGGGGCATAAGTGGCTGAGGAAGATTCAAGATGGGAAATCCATTAAAAGTCCTCATGTTTCTCAATCAGTATTTAAACATGTAATAAACACACTGTAGGACATAAAATGGAATACTGTTTACTAATAGAGCCCAGGTTCGAGAGGGTGGAAACAGAAATGGAGTCCATGCACAGTTACTGTTGCGCTTACAGTCAATAGGACTGAAGAAGGGAGGGTGGGGGCAAGTCTGCATTAATTCATATCTACGAGCAGAGAATTAATCATTGTAAAGAAGTGAAGATATTTTTTTCTAACCTGTCTGGCTGGCAACAATTTGGTAAGGTGGACTCGGTCAAGGTCTTTGTTTAGATGGAAATGGATGAAGACTCCAGTGTGTTTCTGATGATAAACACCCTCAAAGAGCTGTAGAGTTTCAACAGGCAAGCATTTGTCATGGCTCAAGCATCCAGCCATGAGGCCAGAGCAATGGATCACATCTTACAAGGGTTGTCCTAGCACTTGCATGACATTACTGTCACGGGAGCAACTCTGTACTCTTGTCTACAAAAAGAAATTATGCTTAGATTGAGAAGCATTGAGTTTGGCGTAGACAGTGAAAGGGTTTAACCAATACCTCTATGGTAAAGAATTCACATTAATCACTACCCATCGGACACTGTCTTCAATCATCAACCCATGCAAAAGGGATTCCAGCTGCTCGTCTGCTGTGGACTTTATTCTTCAGAGGACACAGGTACAACACTGAATTCCGGCGGACGTCATGCCATGCAAATGCAGACAGATTATCTCGTTCACCACTCGAGTCTGAGATGAAGAGTGCTGTTGAGAGAGTGTTTACACTCAGCCAACTGGAAAGTCTTCCTGTCACAGTGGCGATGATAAAGACAGAAGCAAGGAGAGATGCTACATTAGCTCGAGAGCAGGACGCTGCTCAGAATGGATGGAAATTTCCGCAGAAGCATCAGCTTGTTCCACATTATCAAGGCGAGGATGAATTGAACCCTTTGACGCTGGCTGCATCATTTGAAGTAAGAGGCTCGGTCCTGGGTAAGCCATGATCCAAAGTGTTCAAAAGGAAGTAAGGAACTAAGAGTGGTAAAAATGAAGGGGTCTGCTGGAACTTTGTGGCAAGGGACTGACCTGCAAATTGAGCAGCCTCCCATGCTTTGCTCAGGTTAACAAAATGTGCAAAACATGCCAGGGCATCATTGCTTCACTTTGGAAATGGATCCTAATCACTTCACTTGACAATTTTTGTTACAGGTGTTGATGCCTGTATGAAGTGGTCTGAAGTGTTCAGTATGACCTCTACAGTACCAAGCACAATAGATGTGCTGAGAAATCCAGATGTTTCTAAATGAAACTGGGATTCAGGGGATGGATGATACAGCGGGACATACCATTATGTCATCCATCCACAAATGGATTAGCTGAGAGGTGTGCTCAAGTCTGAATCAAGTTCTTTAAGCCATGAAAGATAAGAGCTGTTCTTTGCAACACAAGCCTGCTTTTCTCTGCAGTAAAGCCTGCACCAGATACACAGCACATTAACTGTCCTCCCACTCTGTGTCTTTATTTGTGGATTTAAAACAAGTACACTATACAAACATTCGCAGAAAAGGCAATGGGCGCTTAATAGAAGTAGCACTGTAAACACATATACAAACGAACAAGACACACACTTTCCATCTACATCCCTTACCAAAAACTCACATGCACACACAGTCATACGTAAATGCATATGTCAAAACTTACAGATGCAATCACACACACACAAACACACACACACAGACAAACAACATAAACAGGTACATTCATAATAGTAATACATACATGTATCTGTATGCATATACATAAATGCTGCAATCATATTCACAACCTGATAAGCCCTTACCCTCTTCTGCAGGTTTTGCCTCTGATACTGAAAGGACACAATTTCAACGTGGGAAATGTGTACAGGTTATACTAACATAAAGAATTTGCACACCCTGTCTCTCCTTCACTCATACACACACACACAATCACATTTATACATATTTGACCAAAATGGTTCTGTGCATTATTTTGCCCTTTCACTTTCGGCCCCAGGTTTTAACTCTTTCAATTTAACGAAACGACTGAGATAAGAACATCAGCATGTGAATGAAGTTACAGTGACAGCAATGATTTATGAACACACGTGCCAGAACTCACGCACACACAAATATGACAAAGACATAAAGCACAACTCATACAGTACCGTATTACCGCAATCTCGACTCTAAATTTTAACAAACCAGCTACATATGACCATAATACAAAGGCAACACACTTTGCTATTCATTTCTTGTTCAGACTTATAGAGGAAAAAAGATCCTTTCACAGCTGGTTGCGTACCCTCTACTTCAAAACAGGCTTACTCTGCCAGCAGTCAAAAATAACCACCATGCATCTTTATCCTCTTCATCTTCAAACCTTTGAACAGGGTTTTCATAAACTGTGGTCATTTTTTATAGATCGTTCTCATGGATCTTCACCAGGCTGGCTTTTGTGCCCATTACTCAAGGGAGACACTCCTCTGTTCGGTGATGGATTCTTTCTGCACGCTGCACATGCAGGTGCACTCTCCCCTGTGATCTCCCTCCTAGCTCAGTGTGGTGCACCTGGCTCGGTGGCGTACCTGACCTGACCTGAGGATCTCATGCTGGGTGTCCTGACACCTAGCAGACTGCCACGACCAGGTCTCCCAGACAGGCTCCACAATTACTCTTAAGCACCCTTCAACAGGCGTACTACAAGACCCAGTCCTTGGCCCATTAGTCTTCTATCTATTTACAGATCACGGGGTTCCCTCATTGCATCACAAGGGTTCTTACACCAAAGTTACAGAAATGGTTTTTAAATCTTTTTAACTTTTAGGAGACACGTGTGAATTATGAGATATAAAGTATGTCTCTCATAAGGGAGCTGTAGAAGATAAATTCAGAGATCCAGGTGATTTTCATGATTTTTGGTACGTCCTCCTGACATTTCCTACTGTGTCCAGCTATGACCTCAAACTCACTCATGCTGTAGTTCTCAGCTGAGCAACACCTTAGTTAACACCTGCAAAATCTTCAAAATCATCACACAGCTAGTGCACACCTGCCTCTTTTTCATGGAGAAAACCAAAAGAATCCACACAACTATCAAAATTTGCTCCAGTCAGCAACTGGTTCAGGCCCTGGCGATGTCCTGTACACAGCTCTCAGACAGAGCTCAGCTGCCTTGCTGGTCCTCTCTGTTGCCTCCTACTCTCATTCATCATCCTCCATTTCCCTCCACTGTGTACCAATGGCAGCTTGTATTCACTTTTACACTCAGTCAGCATATTTAAGGTAAAGCATATATCAAAAATAAACAGTGAAACCCTCCAAGCCTATGCTTACTGCAGGTAGTTGGCAGCCAGCAAATATGACTCAAATGGGATTTGCTTCAATTTTTAATTTGTATTTAAAATATATATTCTACTGCTCAGTGTCACGCATTGCCTCTGTCCTCTAATTCCCAGAGGGCATCTACCAAATAACAATATTAACAACATCTATTTCTATTATTAGTAGTAGCAACAACAACATTATTATTGTTGTTGCTGTCACTGTTATTATATGATGTGAAATTGCCAAAGTTTTAACTGTTATGTCAGTATCTCCATAACAGCACAAACATGAATGAGACATTTGAACACATTTACTATAATATAAGTTAATATTTTAACCATGTTAGTCATCCTTTCAAAGTTAACATTGACTAGTTTCCCTCATATTAGCTTGTAATCCATCAGTCTATTGTCTTAGATTAGATGTACATTAATACAGTGAAGAACTGCTACATTTAGTACATTTACTGTCATACTTTCCCCTGGATCTTAAGGAAAGAACTGACAACAGTACAAAAGCTTACAAGGTAATCTTTTAAAGCTATCAAAAAACAATACCAAATAACAAAAATATCAGAAAGTAGGGAAGATTGTTTTAAGGACAAATGCAAAGCTGAAAACATTAACAGTGAGTTAACAACTTGCAGGAAGAATACGACTGGCAAGTGCAAATCAATTGTCCATCTTCTTTAACGCAAAGTATTCTCACGCCATGTCATTTAAGCACACCGTACCTTCAGCATACCTTCACATGCTTCTCTCTCTCTCTTTCTCTTTCCCTGATTCTTTCTCTTTCTCTCACTCTGTCTTTTTCTCCTCTACTCTGTACTGGCACGCCCACAATTACACATGCATACAGATATCTGTATGCATATACATACATGCTGTGACTATATTCACGTATTCAGCCTGAAAAGGTCTTACCCTCATCTGAAGGTGTTTCCTCTGACAATGAAAAGACAGGATTTAAAGATCAGGATTTCGTGCAGTATGGAGATGCTGTTGTGCTGACATATGTGTACACCAACATGCACACACACACACACACACATACACGCACACATACACACACCCACACACATTCATAGACATTGGAGACAAATAGCTCTATGCATTGTTTCTTTCTCTTACCTTTAGGTTCCAGTTTAATTTCTATTAATCAAAGAAACAATTGAGCCATAGATGTTAGCAAATATGAAAATGATGTTACAGTAAGAATGATTCAATGATTTATGGAAATAACATAACACACACACACACACACACACACGTCCTGCAAACATACACACATCCACCTCTATAGTTTTTCGGTGTCTCACCTTCTGTTTTAAAATCTGTCTCTGGTGATCAAAATGAGTTTATGGAATAACCGGTGTTAATTAAAAACCTCATTAAAATAATGTGAATTCATCTCACTGATTGGCTACAGAGTGGCATGCAAACCCAACTGCCTGCATCCAGAGACACTCTCAGTCACATCCCCACAGAAAGTTTACTTCTGTGGCGTGTCAGTTCATGATGCCCTTACCCTCTTCCTCTGCTGGCTTTTCTGAATGAAGGAAAACATTAGACACAGATGTTACACACAGATGCCATGTTGGACTGACTCAGCAAAGCACATCATGTCTGACACACTGCCACAGGTCGGCACAGGACAAAAAAACCACACTGCAGTCCTTTTCTCACCTTCTGGTTTCGGTGCTGAAAAGAAGAACACAGAAACACCAATAATTGACCAACTGGTTACTCAAAATGATCTCCAGTTACAACAAGCATCTGTTGGCAAATATCTATGAATTCCTACTGTTTCTTGTATTTCTGTGTTCATTTGTGTTGGTCAGTTAGAAATACATTTCCCTCATAAGGGCATTTACAGAACAGGAAATTTGTGCAATTGTTGAGGAGTTTGTGTATAAACTCACCAGCAGGTGGCGCTGCAGTCTTGTCTTTCTTGGCAGCTAAAAAAAAAGACAACCCAAAGGTTTAACATTAATCAAGCCCATTTGTTACAGGCAAGGCTTATGTGTCAAAGTGAAGCAGGGTAAAGGTACATTAGTGGCCTTGGGCTTGGTGAGACTGAGACTCAGAATGTCAGACCACTGGGTGACACAGAACTCTTATCATTCACCTATTCTACATTTTGCCCTTGGAATGGAGCACATCATCACTCTGGGGTCTCAGGTAACCCAGCTCAGTCCATGTTGCAGCTCATCCCAAATACCTAACTTATGTTCTATCACTACAAGCTGTGCAGTTAACAATTATGGCCAAGCTACATGGCATTATCTCGAACCTGAGCTGACTTTCAAAAGGTTAGCATGCATCAGCAGTATTGTAAATAAATATTATGTTTTACATTCAAGAAACTGTCTGATGGATACTGGTAAATGGATTAATTTGTGGATACATGTGTGATTGATGGGTAAGGAGATCACAAGCCTCAGGCAGTGAACATGACAATGAAAGTGGTTCACCTGAGGCTGAATTCTGTTAAATTTCCTGAATCTGATAATAATCAGAGGGTTGAGGCAAGAGGCAGATAGAATATTGGGTCCCAAAGGAATGCAGTAACAATTAAAAGGGAGATCTTGCAAGAGAACTGCCCTCCACATTTTCATAATGACAAGCAATGGGGCGAAAGAAATGAGGTTTGGAAATTCAAGGGAGGTTTAAAAGAAGAGGCAATTGAGCACTTCTGGAATGATGTTAAAATGGATTACTGTTTCCATTAGACATTTTTACAGAACTGTCCATTAAGCTTAGGTTGATGGCAAAAAACATATTGTCATAATAGGGATATATTTAAATGGTGACCTTGAAGTTCCTCTGTAGGGTGCTGCTTCTTACAAACTCAGGAACATAATATGTCTGACGAGCAGGTTTCAATTCCAGCCAACACATATCATTCTGATGAGGTAGCTGAGCCACTGATGACATTGCAAGGGCATGATTTTTGCTGAACAGAGGACTTCTCCACCAAGACCTTCACAACCCGAGGCATTGCAAGGTTCCAAGGGAACCCAGGCCCAGAGTCAGTCTAACAGAAACCACGTGCCTTCAGTCTGAGCTCACAATTTTAACCAAGTCTCACAGAAAAGGACAAAAACTGCTGCGTCACATGGTGAAAAAGGTGATTTTATTTTCTGCTCCGAGTTATGGATAAACCTCTTTGCAGATTGACTGCGTGTGGGAGCTTCCTGTGATGGTGGAAGTTGGCCAGCTAAGCGGGTACTGTCTGGTCTCTCTGATAGATTGGGCTGCTCTCCGGGATGGTGTCAGGGAGCGGTCAGGCTCCTGCGGAGGTCTGGTCACACAAGCCAGACGATCTGCTGGGCCCAGGCCACTGCTGACTCCGCAGCTGGAGATAGGGTAGCACTGGAGAACCGGCTTCCTATCAGTATTCATCACTCCCGTCATAAGACACCGCTCTTGGCCTTGACAAACGGGTGGAACTGCGTGACTAGTTCTGTGGTACCACTCAAGCTGGTATACTGCATGGCCGACACCTCTATTTTTGATAAGGTTTGTCTTTCAGGCAGCAATCTGTTAAGAGATTTCAGCGCCTGTGGTTTTATGGCAGCCCCTGTGGCCTTAGATCAGGCGCGTGCCTCCAGCACAGTGCACCATAAATACCTCCCCCATGTTAAAGGTCTGGCGGCAGCGCCGTCTGTAAGGGAAAAATTGATTCATTGGATGGTTATGCGTTGAGAGGTTGGGTATTCCATGGTGTGCGGACCTCCTCTTTCACCAGGTTGCAGGTACAGGTTCACAGACAGCCAAAACATCTACTCCTGAGGTGTCCGGCAGGCATGCGGAGCTCACAGCCAGAGTCACGCCATGCTGGGGATGGGTTTTCAGGCTGGGAGGATGTGTCAGTTTGAGCTTTTGCAGGGGTTGAGGAAGCCCACACTGACACAGCCGCAGCTTATAAACTCTCACAAAGGAGGGTGATTAACATTGTTTCTGTACGCTGACAGCTGGAAGCTGGGAGATGGTTGCGAACAGTTTGTATGCGGTAACTCTGTAGTCCTCTATGCCTGGCACAGCCACTCTGGGCTCTGAAGATAGAGGGGAAATGGAGCAGAGGCTCCTAATCACCGTGGAAACCAAAGTCTCTCCTGTTATACTCAGCTGCGGTTATCACGAAACCACTGTTAATCTTCCAGGTATCCTCTCCACATCAATTGGTGCTGGTCCAATACTGATTCATACCTACTGCTAACGAATGAGAGGCTGTAAATCATTACGTGAATGACTTCTCAACGAGCCACATCGAACACAACTAACAAAAGAGGTGTGAATTTTACGAGCCATTGTGTCGCTCCACGGCCGCCTCGCCCTTCCCACGTCTCTCCCGCCGTCTCTCAGGTTACGGCCTGTCAGTACTCTCTCTCTCTCTCATGGCACGTCTGTCTCTCACTCCTCAGATGCTCCATCCCCCACTGTTCCACAACCTCTAAATACAGCGATAAGTCAGCCTTCGCATGGAGCTACCCCCGGACTTCAGTGTTAATACATCACCATGTTGTCTCAGGCAGCGCGATTCTACATTATCAGAACCTGTCCGTCTTCGTTTACCCCTTTATCCAGTCACTTGATTTGAATTCATGAAAGTCAAACACATTATCATGAGAGTTAAGCACTTTTTTTTTTTTTTTTTTTTTTTTTTTTGCAGTTGTGCATTTTTGTGAAGCAACACAATAACAGCATTGGTGCTGTAAAGGTCACACACAAAGCATAGACACCTGACCTGCAGTTTATGCAAGAGTTCTTCCTGTGCAGTGTAGCAACATATTAATTACATAACAGTGTAGTGAAGTAGTGACGATGGTCATAGTTGTGCAATACAAGTTTTGCTTAAAGTATGTAAACATTATTATTATGAGATTATATGCTTTTATTATATATACTGTATGTATATATGTTATTAAATTGTATATTATTATAGGGGATGCAAAAGAGGAGCATAGAATTTCATGACGACAGGAGAGATGAGGACAGAGATAGTACAACGGTGATTTAAATAGACAGAAATTGTGACAGATCCAATGATATACTGATAAGGCAATGAGCATCACGGAGACGCAGGGGGGAGGGAGATGAAGAGTGAGAGAGAGGTGAGAATATATGGATTGAAAGAGGAGGATGGGAATGGAAGTTCTCTGAGGGAAGAGCAAATGCAGTTGGCAAAGGATGGCAGTTTAGTCAGTGATGGGAGCGACAGATAGGTGGGTGTATATTAATAAATATGGTGTCAGAGTCTGACACATTGCTCTTTTAATCGCTCTCATAATCTGATGCCCTCTCACTTTTGACCTCTAAATACATCCTCTCTGTCTATATTTTTTCTGACTGTATATGGACTGAGTACAGTAGAAAATAAATGTTCATTTATTCACCCTGCCTTCGCTATTAGAAATCTGAACATCATCGTTACAAGCAGATGTCTCATGTTAAGGCTAGATTTCACAGTGTAAACACTTCTTTTCCTAGAACTGTATTTACTTTTAGACTAGAATATGTCTCAGTGATTCCTATGAATAAAATATGCAATCATTATCACAAGTGTAACATTGTTATACTGGCAAACAATGAATGAACTAACTTTTATAAAGCACAGGAATAAACGATGCAATGGAAACGGCAAATGAAAAAACTCATATTTTGAGGTAACTAAATTAGTATTAAAAAGGGGTCTACAGCTGTATTTCCACATTAAAGTCAGCTGTAATTATATTAATGCTTAAAAAAAATTGAAATCAACGCTTAAACATGTGAGCTTCTGAAGCAAGGTGATATGTCAGATTTTGAAACAGATATAACAGATTTTGAAACAGGTCAAATAGTTGGTGCCCGATCTGTAGGTTTGTGAGTCACAGAATTGGCAAAATTATTTAATGTGTCGAGGAGAAAAAAAAATTGGGAGGGTGTCAAAACCACGATGGCAAATGGCTAAAGCTACAGGAAAGAGGAACAGTGAGTGGTCAAAACTTAAGGGTCACTGATAGGGATAGATGGACACGTAGCAGCATAATTAGTAAAAACCGCAAAACAACAACCTCAAAAATGACCACAGAATTGAACCTAAATCTGTGTGACCCAGTACCAATGCAAACTATGCATCATGAGCTTAACAAAGCTTATATTTAGGACAAGGCTGCTATCTGTAGCCAAGGCCAACGCGAAACAAAGCATAATGTAGTGTAATGAATACAAAACCTGGACTTCTGAACAGTGGAATGTAGCATGGTCTGATGAGTCATCTTTTACTATTTTCCCTACATCTGTATGGGGTAATGCTCAGAGAAAGCCAAAGGAGCCCTTCAACCCACATTTGCCTGTCATGTTAAAAATCATGGTGGATCTGTTAAGGTATGGGCAGCCATCTCGTGGGAGTCACTGGGTCCAATTATTAGTCTGCATTGTAGAATTATGGCCAAGGTATATGAAGTCATTTTGACCATGTGCACCTTATGATGCAAATATTTTTTCATCAAAATATTCCCGTATGATAAATGACCCCATACACACTGCTAAATGAATTCAAGAACACAAGGACAAAGTCAAACGCCTGCCATGGCCTCCCCAATTACCAGATCTAAACATTATTGAATCTTTATGGAACGTTCTGGAATATAGACTGCAGAGAAGATTTCTTTCATCTCTCAGAGAACTGGAGGCTTTCCACCTCCAGAAAATGATCCAGTACCCAACAGAAACAGTTAAAAATTTATATAACAGAATTCCAATAATGAGTGAATAATGAGTGAAGCTGTTCTGAAGGCAAAGGGCAGTCCATCTTCCTTATTAGTTAATAAATATTCATATATTGTTTGTTTCATACCACATTATTTTGTCTACTATTTTGTAGTATGATTTCACTGATTTAAACTGGCGTGTCTGCTGCATCAAACTGTAATAAGATGTGCACGGTACAGTGATCTAGTAACTCATGCAATACTTGTACTGTCCAAACATATTCCTAGAACTGCAGAATGGTAATTTTACAATAAAACATGATATTGTTTACAGACGACTGTGGAAAATGTGACAATATTATTACAGCAGAAAGTAACAGCAACATTGCAGACATTGCTAATCACTACAGTATCCACAATTGATTTCAAATGAAATTATGTGTACTTCAGGGCCATAAATTCATGGTCTTTCTCTATGTTTTAAAAGAAGGCTGAATTTGTGTTGTAAATGTCACTCCCGAACATGACAGGCAAAAATTTATCAAAAAAGGTGGGGCCAGCACAATTGTGTTTGGACAGGTGCACTGCAAAAACCCCTGTGTAGAGGGCAACGCCAGTTATAAATGGACCAGGGAAGAGTGTTTATGGAGCTGTAGGTGTGACCATATACTGGGCATTCAAGATGTAGCCATGTTAGTTAAGTGTTTTTGCCCTGGATATGCGGACAGATGGCATTCATAGCAACAATGAACACCAAAAATAAATCAATTGGTTAATATCTTGTCTTAATGAAATTAATGAAACATTTGTTATTTTGCTGCACCTGAGCAGTGACTTATGTTTACATAGACATATGCATGCTGGTCTACATTGTTTTCAGCATTATTAGTGTACACGGCCTAATACATTTACTGTGTGTTTGAAATACTGGCAGCCAGGCAGGGAAAACTCTCTATAAATAGAACAAGTAACGGAGATACTCCAAACTCACTTGATTTATGAAAGGTATGTTCTCCATAACTTAATTAAACTGCAATGCTTTGGCAAAATCCAAACCACGCAGTAACATGCAAACCATCCGTCCTGTGCTACTCTGACTATGCACACAATGTTCCCCCAGACACCTGTCGCATCAAACACCACATTAAAGAACTATTCTTTGATTGTGAAGTGTGCTTTGGAGAAGAGTGTATGAGAATTGTTTGATTATCAGTTTCTCAAAGACATTAATCATGCTAATCTATCTATCATGTCCTTGTTCAAATATAAATGACCTTAAGTGATTAAATTCTGTATCATGTTGCTGGAGTGAAGGTAATGTAGACTATTGTAAGTTGTGCTTTGAAGTACTGGGAGTAGAGTGTAATGAAATTATCTTTGTTAGCTTGATCCTGGTGTTTTTTTAACCAGTGTTTCTACCTTTTATAAGATTAAATGTAGTCAGGTGATGAAACATAATAGCTATGCATTTCCTGTAATATGAATATGTATAGCATACATAAGTGTAATGGCATGATTGGCATTGCAAACTACCTGTATGTTTATGGAATGGATTCTCTGCCGATGGCATAAATGATACCCTTGATCTGCTGGTGCGTATGGGTGGAGTCAATGTGACCTCACATAAGGTAAAGCTAACGGCCAATAAGAAATACACCATGGTGTACTGAAATGACCCAATGGCATAGAAGGATAAGACAGCTGTCATGTTTACAGCAACAGGTACGGAATAGGGAATAGGGGTAGGCCAGTACATGATTTGCCAAAATCATGATGGTAAAATGTAGGTTGTCAGTGGATATTTTTTTCTCATTAAGTGATGAATTGGTAGATTGGATTACTTGCTGTTTAGCTACTTTTAAACTATTTAATATGCTCTTCTATAAAGGCTGTGTTCTGCTCAGATTCACCATTCCTTCTTTCTCTATTTTTGCCTCCACCTCTCTTACCCTTTCCCAATTCTGCTGACGATTTCAGTGTCTGGTGACAGTCTCTCTCTCTCTCTCTCTCTCTCTCTCTCTCTCTCTCTCTCTCTCTCACACACACACACACACACACACACACACACACACACACCCTCTCCTCTCTCTCTCTTTCTCTCCATCTCCTTCTCCCTCGCTTTTTTCAGTGTAACCTCTCTGGAATGTTCACTTACTTAAGCCCTCCTGACATTTCAGCTATCTTCTCCACTCCCTTTCCCTCGCTTCCAGTGGCACTAAAGTGAGTGTTAATGCATTTCTGTTTCCAGTCCACCTCAGTGTAGGCGTAAATATGGTATAGCTGGGAATATAATGAAATGAGGTAACATTTAAGTACTCTGTAGAGTTCTTCCCACGGACATTCTATGGATCATGGCTGGAATCAATTTAAAAAGTAGATTTAGAGATTCATAAATAGATATAGACAACAGAAACTTAAACATAAAATGAAAGAAATAACGCTCCTTTGAAAGCCTATTTTTATTATATTTGAATGAGCTGCTTTGAACATTTGCATTTGTTTACGTCTGAAATCTGACAAAGTAATTGAAATGTATACAGCTAAATGTAAATGAAATTATGACACATTACTTAAACACTTACCTAACCCAAAGCCCTGTCAACTCAAATGATGCGTTAACTATCTACAGGGTCTACTTCCTCCATCTGAGTGTATATCTCTTGAGTTAACACTGCACTGAGAGGGAGAGAAGTTAATATCCTGCAATATCTATCCCTTCACACGCTGACACACTCAAACACAGGGACCCATGTTCAACACACACACACACACACACACACACACACACACATACAAAACGAGGTCCTGGAATATGTTTAGTAACTCTGCAGGGGCAGAAACAGGTGTGTAGTTCAGATGACACACAGTCTGCGTCCAGTTTGCGCATGACACACTTGCATGGCCGCTCACTCACTGATGTAAGGCAGCTCAGACCCACACATGTGCGAACACACACTGAGATGCACGAAAATAAACACAGCATGTCACATGCCACATGACAAGAGTCAGTACCTTTCAATGACCTTTACTATAAACCATGGTATTTTATGACCACTTAATTTAGTCAAACGCCATCACTGCACATTTTTGAGCACGTAACAAATGCAAATTCTAATAATTACAAGGGGGCAATGAGGAAAATATTGTGCTACATTTTGACCTGCTGAATTTGTTAACAACTGACAAAACACTGAACAATCTGCATAAGCGGTTTGAGACTAACGCTATTTTAAAAGGCTGAATCATAAATGGACAGATAAACAAAGACACAGGAGCAAGACGGAGCAAGTGGATATGGAACTGTGCAGCCACACTGAAGCATGCCTAATTCAAATGGGCAAACAAATCAGATGAATCAAATAAGGTATGCAATAAAGATTGATAGGCAAAGCTGCTATTTTTAATGTTGAGCGTGTGGTTTAGTATTGATGGCATTATCGGTATTTGGCAGGTATCCACCCAAGGGTTGGGTGGCTGATGGAGTTTCACTGTTTTATGATTCGGGGTATGGGGGTGGTTTTTTGGCAGCATTAGGGTACACTTAAGCCGCTCTGTATATCATTTTGTGGTTCTATCTGACAGTTCCAATGATATGAGTAATGGCTGACAAATATGAGGACAGAGAGGGGTTTATTCAAGGAAAAGGGAAAAGATGGGAGGAGAAGGGACATAAGGAGCAGAAAGGAAGAGGAAGAGAAAGAGAACTATCCTTTTTTAATATGGGTTAGGTGATAAGAATTTTTACTGAATTATTTTAAGATGTTCAGTGCAGCAAATATTGAGTAAAATTGGAAGAGTGAAGAAAGAACTATTTATTGACAGATGAGGACTACAGACTGGAGCAAATATTTGAAAAAAAAGGAATTTTAAAAGGAGAGAAATGGACAGGATGAAGGATGAAGAAAGAGTCTAGGTCAAGGAGCAGAAAAAACATGAAGTATGGGGACGCATATGGTGAAGTATAGTGGTAAAAAGTGAGCAGGAGAAGGGAAATGAGTGGGAGACAGAAAGGTAAAAAGGAAGAGAAGCAGGAAAGGGCAGACAGGAACTATGAGGGTGGAAGGTATAGTGTATCGTGCTGTAGTTTTATCAGACAGTAATGATGATAAGAATTATGGTCTGTATACATTCCAACTATGATGTCTTACTCTCCCTTCTCTCTCCCTCCCTCTCCTCCCTCTCTCCCCTCTCTCCCTCTCTCTCCTGTCTCCTTCTCCCTCTCTCTCTTCCTCCCTCTCCCTCTCTCTCCTGTCCCTCTCTTCCTCCCTCTCCCTCTCTCTCTTCCTCCCTCTCCCTCTCTTTCCTGTCTCACTCTCCCTCTCTCTTCTTCCCTCTCCCTCTCTCTCGTCTCCCTCTCCCTCTCTCTCTCTTCCTCCCTCTTTCTCTCCTGTCTCCCTCTCCCTCTCTCTTCCTCTCTCTCCCTCTCTCTCTCCCTCTCTCCTGTCTCCCTCTCTTCTGTCCCTTTCTCCCTCCCTCTCTTCCTCTCTCTCCTGTGTCTCTCTCCCACTCTCTCCTGTCTCCCTCTCTCCCCTCTCTCTCCTGTCTCCCTCTCTCTCTCTCTCTCCTGTCTCTCTCTCTCTCCTGTCTCCCTCTCCCTCTCTCTCCCTCTCTCTCTCCCCCTCTCTCCTATCTCCCTCTCTTCTGTCCCTTTCTCCCTCCCTCTCTCTATCTCTCTCCTGTCTCCCTCTCTCCCCTCTCTCTCCTGTCTCCCTCTCCCTCTCTCTCTTCCTCCCTCTCCCTCTCTCTCCTGTCTCCCTCTCTCCCCTCTCTTTCCTGTCTCTCTCTCCCTCTCTCTCCCTCTCTCTCCTGTCTCCCTCTCTCTCCCTCTCTCTCCTGTCTCTCTCTCCCTCTCTCTCCCTCTCTCTCCTGTCTCTCTCTCCCTCTCTCTCTTGTGAGTTGTGAATGGCACTGAATCAGAGAGTAGGGGAATGAAAGCCGACACAAAGGAGAGGAGAGCACTGTAAACACAGGGCAACCTGTGCACAAAGGCAAAGGAAAATGCACAAAAAGAAAGGCAGACGGAGGGGAAAATGAGAAGATAGAGGTGATATGAGAGGAGGGGAAAGGGATTGATACATTTATCTTCATTACTGTACCGCTTCTGGTGTGGTTGTAAACTCTGGATCCATTCTCCTTCGGCTGAAGGCAAATTTTTTTAAATTGAGGACTTTGTTTTCAATTTCAGGGGGATACAGAAGAAGATGAAATCAGAGGGAGGACAGAGTAGAGAAAAATCTTTTTGGAGAGAGAAAAACAGCAGGAACAAACCAGGGGAAGTGAAAGGCAAGATTTTTTAAGAGAGGTGGTTGGGCGGGGTGGGGAGACATTTTTGCATCATTGATAAGATTCTGATACAGTAATATAATCTGATGTGCCAGGATGAATTACCATATTGACAGGGAGATGGATGAAGAAGAAAAGGTTACAGTTTGAAGAGACATGAAAGGTTAGAAATGGAGATGAGCAGGCGACAGACATGGGGAGAGAGTGTAAAGAGCACACCATGTTCGAATACGGTGATATGATCGTTTTGATTTGATAATACGGGTTTACAATGCCTCATAATAAAAAGACCATGTTGTTAACCCTCGCTTGCCCTCCAGTTTTCTTTTAATTTTAATTCTTTTTCTCTTCCAATGAATAATAATCTTCTCTTCTTATAACTGCACACATCTGCCTTACTCTGCCTGTACAATCAGATAACATATTATAATAAAGAATTATGTTTTTTCAATTATTTAACCCCCAAGGATCATTAAGCTTAACTGAGAGCTTCACCGGTGCGAAGGTCATGAATCTGCCAAGTGCATGGGCCGATCAACTCAGGAGGTATTAGAAAACACTGTAATAAGAGATGCTGAAGTATTGGAAAACCTATAAAAAAAAACAGGACAAATGAGTCAGCAGGCCCTCATGGAACACATCCAAGCTTAGTGAAATAATCAATCCACCATTCAGAGCAATCACAAATCCATAACCACTAGTGAAATCCCAGAACACATGAACAAGGCGGCAACAATATCTACACTCATCGGTCTCACTGATTCAGGGAATTACATTGGGTTGGGTTATTCCTGGGGAAAATTTATCACGGAGGCCAGTCAGTCATACAGATGGAGGTCATCTGATGGAGGTTTAACAAATCTCCTTGATGCGAAACATTCTAAACAACATTTGGCTTCTAACATTATATATCTGGATTTTCAAAAAGCCTTTGAGAAAATCAGATGAGCACCTCAGTTCAGATGAAATCCAAGCAAATTAAGGAGGACACCTGCCAATATATTTCCTAAATTAGTTTCAGCATAAATAAAAAGGGTAATATTAAGAGGAATTCTGCCTGAAAAGTGTTGCATAGAGTGCAGGCTCTAAGAATCTGTATTGTGACTTCTGCTTCCCCTAATAGATATATAACTGACCTTTATAATGACATTAGTATGAAAATAGTTCATATGGTATTGGTATGTTCATATAGTAATTCACTGGTTATGTCAAACTCCGAAACTTCGGAGATCATTAAGCTTAATAAAATAATACAAGAAACAGAATGCACTGTTATATAGCAAAAAAGCCTAGTGTCAACATACAATAATCATATGCCTTTCTCAAGACCTCATATTGTGTTGTGTGCAGTAATATTCAGTTAGGTTTGGTCATCACATTATTAAAAATATATATGCTCCAACAACAGTACAGAGCAGAGCAACAAAACTAGTTCAGAGCCTTAAACAGATGACTTATGAAGAGAGGCTTACGAAGCTTTATCTCTTTGGCTTCAGCAGAAGCAGACCGAGGGGGATTTGACTGAAGTATTTACAGTTTTATGAGGGATTAACAAGGTGGAGTGAGTAGGCTATTTCAAGCGTACTCCTGTGAACAGATCCAGAGGTCATAGGTTGGAATTAATTGGCAAATTTCACAGTGACATTTGAAATAATTTCTCCACACAGAGAGTGATAAATGAATGCAATAACACTGCCAGGATGTGTAGTGGAGAAAGAGTCTCTAGAAACCTTGAAGACCAAACTAAGCCTAGCAATATATTTACTGTAGATAAGCAAATCGCAATCAAGGACTGAATGGCCTGTTGAATGGCTATACTTTCTTAAATTATGTTAGTTAAAGAGGCCCACAAATGTTGCATAACGTTTAATTATTTCCATCCTAAATCCTTACAGAGAAGAGCCTATCTCATGATTTATCAATTTTCAGGTATGTCATTTGTAAGATGCATGCCTGTAACTTCACAGAGATGGTTCTTGACAAGGTGAAATATGAAACCCATCCCAGTGAGGTCCAACACCACACGCTTCATTATATTAGAGTACAACGAAACAGAAGTGCTATGCTTTGCAAAAATATCACAACATCTAATCTGCCTGCCCATCCATCCACACACAGTATGCAAAATTGTTCTCCGTCTTATTACTCATGGGTTCATGGGTTTCTCATGGGTTTTCCAGACATTACTATCAGAGTCGAGATGAGATGATTGATGAAACTTGAAGTTAGAGGTCTGATGGATGCCACATGATCATAAACTGTTGAAGCATTTGGGTATTGTTCACAGTGTCGAAGCATTTAGGTACTGTTCAGAACAGTATTGTTCAGACCACAAGGGAAAAGAAGGGAATATGCATCTGACAGCCATCTTAATAGATTAAAACAGAGAAAATATGCAAACAATGTCATCCAGCAAAGGAACAAAAACCTCAAGGATCCACAAAGGGAAACAAGGAAAGTCACAAATGTTTGATGTTTACACAACCAGGCAATGATTTAAATCTCCTGCTACCTCTCAAAAAGTGTCTCCTTCTCTTCTACCTTCTACCAGTACCAGTATACTTGCTATTCTATGTCCGTTTACATTCACCCCAAGAATACAGATCTTGCACAAAGCAATACAAGGATCCAATGTGTCAATAAAAAAGCTTCCAAAGTTAGTCACAAATCTGAGATTTTGTTTTGGAGATACTGGCAATCAGCGTCAGAAATAGAAACCCCTTTTGGCTACAGACCACAGACCGTGAGTGGAAGAGCATGAGGTGGAGAGCTTTTTTTGCGGACGCAAGAAGAAATACTGTGATAGCTTACTGTCTCACGTCTGCATAATTCTATATGCCCTGGTATATGGACCTTAAAGCCACCTTGGTGGGAAGTGATGAGGTGATACAACCAGAGGGTAGAAAATCATGTCACAAACTGCATCATGCGCAAATGTCTGCGTATCAATCTCGTTTTTACGTGTATATGTGTACCCGCCCAGAACTATAATTATTGCTGTTTATAGGGAAGCATGCTCTCTAAATATTATTTCAGCTCCTAAAACGCCAGACAATCTTATTCATAACCACTAAATCATGGCAAGTGTTATATGAGCTGCTGAGCGCAGGGTATGTTTTTGCCAGGGCTTCGGCCTGGGGTGGTGGGAGATGTTGCAGGAGGGGAGGGGGGAGACAGGGGAGGGGCCAGTAATATAATACCAATGATGTAATTATGTGGTATGAAGCGTGAGGGAGGGAGAAGCCAGAGTGGAAAATGTGGGCTAACAGAACAAAAAGGGGCACAGCAAAAAAAGCAGAGGAGGAGATACACAAACAAGATAAATCCAGGCCAGAATAAAAAACGTAAAGACAGAAACTGCAGAACTCAGGGGAAATTGACATGGCAACATAAATTCCATACCTTTAAATTTACATGAGAATGTATTCCATAATTTCATACCAAGTCACGAGCACTTGCAAAACCTTCCCTTTCTTGAATCTAATGAAAAGATACCCTGCTCTCTCAGTAAAGAATTTAGGTGTGTATAAATGTTACTTTTTATTTATAAAAAGTTACAGCAAATATTAATTCATTATGTTGTGTAGTATAAGAAGCAAAAAGGTTTGCTTAAACACCAAGTTAAGAAGAAAGATGATTGCAGTTACATTGAACCATCTGTAACCACTTAGAATTAGAATTTAGGACCTACTGTAACTGAGGGGGGAAGATAAAAGGGAATGGCCATCTAACATCCTGAGGTGAAGACAGACAGAGAGATGATTACGCTTGTTTTGGCTTGGCCCTTTTCTCAACTCTTTCTGCCACCCTCTCTCACTCCAGCTCTGTCTCTCTCTCTCTTTCTCTCATGTCCCTCAATCAGTCTTTCTCAGATTTCATGTTGCCCAGTGATTTATTGTAAGACCAACATTAGTCTTAGTTGAAAAGGAGGAGACGACAGAGAAACAGGAAGCCAGTCGTATTTTAAACCCTCTTTCTGAAGCACAAACATTACTATATACAGGTAATAAATTTCTATGACACTGATAGACGCATTTGAGAAACACATAATGATGCTTTTATTGGCATGTTGTTGAAATGACTGGTCATACACACTATCAGCATAAAACTGTCTTGCTGTCCAATCTCTTTGGTCTCACAGTAGTTGTGAACTATGAGCTGAAGGGGTATGGGGAGGAAGAAAAACCAGGCCACGAATGTTTATAGTTGGGAGTTACTGCACTCTCCAAAACAAGTATTTATCACCCCACAGCATTATGTAATAATGAGATGGCAAGCCTCATTCTTAATGTCTATTTGTGGAAGCACACTTACACTATACTTATTTCATCATGTTGTGGATGTCTAATCTCTATCAGCTTTGTTGTTCCTTTAGCCAGTGATTAAAACACATTTAAAAAATTCACTTAGTTGCAGATTCATTCCTTTATTGAGACACATTATGAATCATTTACAGGAGGCCCACGGTAGTGCTTTAGCAGTGCGGGTTGGGCTTCTTGCACAAGGGTGGAACAACAGTGTCAAAACCGGGATTCTAACCTCAGACCCCGAAGTCACAATTTAAGAGAGCTAACGTCTACTCCTCCACCCCCTACCATTGCTGCCCAGCCTAACCACAACTAAAAAGCGCTCTTCTGGCCACCTGTCACTCTTTCCATCTTCTACCATCAACACATCCCCCCCCTCTAAAAACACCTGCTAGTCATCCCTCCTTATGCTTTCATTAGTGACGTGGTTCATTGCAAAAGTTCTCCATTGGAGTGTTATACTGTATTTGGTCCTTTATTCGACATAGGCATGAAATGGATGATTTGTATGTTGTGTTATTAAACGCTATTACACATTAATAATAGATCATTTGAATCATAAAGTTAAATAATGTTTACATGAAACAATTTTTAAAATCATCAACTGGAACCTGTTATAGGCTATAACGCTGGATATACTATAAATTCATTCTACCATATAAGTCTCTGAGCTTTTGTTTTTTCAAAGTATTTCACCACCATGTTGTATCTGGTATAAATAAATGTTTAAAACATATTACTTTGGTCACTTAGACAATGGCCATATTCACTTGATAATATCTATTATCAGTTATTTCTGTGCATGCTCACAGGCACCTGCATCAGTTGGTAAGCCAAACACCATTTCATTTAAAAATCCATACACTTTTGCATATGCATGTATATGCTTTTCATATTTCCATATTCAATTCAAAACTGAATATTCACACATGTCCTTGCAATAAAAATATCTGTGCTGACTGCCCATTACCTATCCCACCCTTATTTAGACCACAATTTTATAAGACCACAATGAGTCCCTTCCTGTTACCACTCATACAAAAAGACAAAAAATCAAAAAAGATCCACACACATGCCAATTAATAAGGTGGCAATATCTATGTTGACATTTGGATTTATCGTTTTGCATTTCTTTACATTGTATTGTCACATAATTCCCTGTGGATCTCTGTGAAATTCATTAAATAGAAGCTATTAATCAAATATTGATAATGAATATATAGAATATGATACATAATTTATGAATCCACCAATAAGAAAAGGAACAGGGGGGAGAGAGTGAACCAAACACAACAGAAAACAGATTCAAACAAATGAATACCAGGAGGGACAGGAATAGAGAGGGAGAGAGAGACAGACATACAGGCAGACAGAGAAATACACTAAAATGCCAATACTGGCATAGTTATACATATTGTATTTTTGTTTACAAAGTCACAGGATTTTGCAATGAGCTACAAGCGTTTCATGCCTTTACCTGGCTTCTTAGCTTCGGGCATGGCTGCACTGCGCTAGTCTGTCTCTGCCTCTTCCTCTTAACACCTCTCTTCGTCAGTGAGTCTGTCTGAGCGTCCTTCCTTTATCCTTTTTATTGCTCGCCACCTCACTTTTTATCCTCTCTCTCCACACTTAAGACTCCCACCCCCTTGAGAGAGAGAGAGAGAGAGAGAGAGAGTGGGGGGGGGGGGGGGGCAGAAAGAAAGAGACTGTCACTTGAAACCCAAGGGAAATCCAAGTTGTCCAAGGAAAGAGGGACCTGGTGCGAGAGGAGAGAGGAGAGGGTAGAGCAAGAGAGGTGAAGGGGTTTAATGCACTAACGAAGAGACCAACAGACTGACCAAGGTGTTAATTGGTTATCTCGTTAGGGCACGGGCCAGGCCCTGATCTAATTGACTGATACACTTCATTGATATATTGATTGACTGGCAGGTTGTCTGACAGGTTGTCTGACATGGCGTCATAGTAATTGAGAGGAGAAGTGACAGACTTGCAGTCTTTCTGAGTGTTTATTATGATACCTAGATCCCATCTCTTATTTTCACCATCTTGGGCAAGGGGAGGGTGTATGGTGACTGTTTTATACTGTACAAGCAACATCCACAGGATTCAGATCCGCACATAGACTACACAAATGTCAAAATGTCTGTGGTCCATACATAATTAATTTAAACAATTATCAGCTGCAAGGGTCACTTTCATTGATCACTTTTTAATGTCCATATTCATATACAAGCGAATATTCACACATGATCTTGCAACTAAAATATATCACCCTCTATCTATATTGGGTATTGGGACTGATTTGCTTGCACATTATGTGTTTCACCCTTTGTTAGAGCAGAATTCCATATGACAAGAACAAATCCATTCCTATAATTTCTAATAATACTTGCTACAATTCATAAAATAGGAATGCAATCTCTAGTATTTGGATTGATTGGATTTATCACTGTGTCATCCCCTGTGCACTTTTATAAAATAAATTAAATACAAGGTATTGATCAAAAATTCTTAATGAATTTGCCAAATATGATACATAATAGATGCCATTAAGGCTGCTTGTCTCACTAATTTAGTTTGATTTTCAGTTAGTTTTAAAACTTTTAAAACATTCCAGCTGATACATTTCCAGTCTCTTTACATTGATATGCCACCATGCCTCCAACATTATGGTCACATTCTTCAAATGTCATTTGTAACGTGATATTTCAGTGGCATTCAATTCATTGCACACTGGCATGACATTTGATGTCTCTTACCTAGAATTTGTACAAGATAAATGTCTGAAATTTCACTCCTGTGAAAAAATGTACATACAAACACAGTATGCACACAAATCAGTTCAACCTAGCCATTTTAGAGATTTACTCACCTGCCCTCCTGAAGACCTGTAGGCTCGTCATGTAGTGATTTTAAGCATTCAAGCATTCTGTGGTTCTGAGCTAGAAAACTAGATAAAAGTATATATTCATATTTCAAATGAAATGAAAAACGTATAGAATTGCGCAGTTTACAATGATGAAAAATATGTGTATAGACCAAGTGGTGTGAGCAGATAAAAATGATTGTGTTAGCATTTGGCTTTCATCTGTAAGCCAAGTCATGTGCCCACCAAGGACTTACTGCCTGACCTTTCCATATTTCCTTTCCCTGTTCCCTATGTCCTCTCCAGAAAACCTGGAATGACTTTCTCACTCACTTTCTCTGTGATAGCTCTGCCACTGGAAGAACAGCCCAAAAAAGTCACCCAAAAGGTCAACAGTGTTTTTTCAGAAGTCAGACAGAATGCATGTAAACTAAGCTAACAACTAGCACAGCACTTTTGAAAAATACAACATGTTCGAAGATGTCCCACATTCAAGTCATTATACATCAAAGCACTGCAAACTACCTAGATGGCAAAATGTTCCTCTACATAATCTGAATGAAGATAAATTTGGCCTTGTGGTAAAACAGGCAGAAAAAGCATAGAGCCTTTCTTAGGATATCCTGCAGTAACGTGGCATCACAACCATATAATAATACTCCTTTTATGGGCTTTACAGTTTCTCATGTCAGCTGTCATTACCCTTCCCGATGTTTTCCTTTCATCCCTGTTTATGGGGTCATGGACCTTCCACCTTCTCTCAAAACAAAGTGGAGCAACAGGTCAAAGGTTAAAAACTGCGCCGTTGATCATCTGACCTTCCTGGTTAATAAATATCTCCTTTCCATTCTCAGTCCCTGCCTTTCATTTTAATGTATACTGAGCAATATCACAGTGTGCGGAATCAGTGATGTGTGTCACTAAACCTCTTTCTTGTGTCAATGTGGTACTATAGCATCCTGTAATTGTGCACCATATACACAGAATTATGCATAACAACTGGTATAACACCCTTTTGTATCAGTCCACAAGTGTTTATATGAGCAAGGCATTGTTGGAAAATTACCTTTTTGCTGTTTTTTTTTTAATTATTATAAATCACATTAGGGCAGATTATGCGCTGTCATGCACATGTTTAAATTCATAGTGCTATTGGGCTATCCCTGTGGAAACAAATTTGATTGTTCATATTTGCTAAGTTCCCCAGCTTTCCTAATGCAAATGTAAAGCATATGTTTTCTGCATTATGTCTGGGTTGTTTGCTCAGACTACCACAAGAATATCCTTGAGTGTGGAGGATGTACGTTAGAAGCGAAAGCACCTCCCATCTGCATGCGGTTGAATGACATCATTGATTAAGACAAAATGACATTTATAAAAATAACTGACCCCTTTACTGACCACGGTACATCTAGTAACATGTCTGTTTTGGACAGAATTTGTAAACAAGTGCAGTTAAGGCCTGCTTTCTTTGTTATTGCCCGGGGCAGTTTTTTCCTCATTCTGGCATAAAGCTTGGCAAGGCATTCATAACCTTGTCATGCCAATAAACGGCCTTTTGAATTTTAGTTTGAGAGAGAGAACTTAAGACAGAATGAGCGACAGAGATTGAAGACCAGCTATTTTTAGTGAGTGCAATTTGAGATGCAGAAATCCAAAGAGAGGGAGGGCAGGGAGGAAGAGAAAGAAAGGCTACCTCAAACAGGAGGAGGTGCAGACAGGCTCACTCTTTCAGCATTACTACAAGATACAGGGAGCTGCAGCCATAGCAATCATACTAGTTATAATATTAAAGCCTATTTCTGTTTAATGTCATTATGTTTATAACCACTGTATTGTTTTCATTTCCAGGAGCGGCCATGTCAGATGTAGGTGCAAGGTAACTTTTTTCTTTTTTTGTTTGACTGAATGTTCACAGTGGAGCTATTTAAAATGAATTGCATTAAAATATTCTTGCCACAAGAAGGTATTTGCATTTTTTTGGTTTGTCTAATATGTCTTTAATTTCCCCAAAGAATGTGTGGGTATATGTGGGTATATACATGCCAGATGAAACCTAATTAACTACTGTTTACTCTAAATGATTTCATAATCTAAACTTTCATATTCTTTTTTTTTTTTGCACAGAATAGATTTTGGTTTACTGGTTTACTTTACTTTACTGGACTTTACCTGCTCCAGTCATTTACACATGCTGGTTATGTGAAGAGCATGGCAATTGTCCTGAGCATATGCAATTATCAGGATTTGGATTTACTTACCTAACTAAACCATTAGTCGCTTCAGCCAGCAGTACGTTTACGAAAAACAGGTTTACATTTGTAGCCCCAAACTGACAAACAGGCCACAGGTTTGTTGTCCCCTCCTATTCAGAGAAAATAAACATATCCTCACACACACAAACACTTGCAAATATGGCATGTTTTTCATGAAATCAATACGGTAAAGTCATACTGCCACAGGACCATGACAAAAAATCTATTATTTTTTAATTAAGCTGAAATATTGCTTGAGCATTAACGCTAAACATTTCTTGTATCCATCAATCTGTATTGTGCGTATTTAATGTTACAAATTCAAGAAAAATCAATACAGTCACCACAGTAATACAGTAATTTCTTATATTTCCAGTGTAAGACCTTCACAAACAGTAAAAAAAAAACAATGTTGATGCTCACAGACCTGTAACTGCTCTGGGTTATGGTGAGTTCCAGACCTGTAATTGCCCTGTATTCGTGTGAGTTTGCAGACCTGGAACTGCTTTGGCTTACTGTGAGTTCCTGAGTATAGCAACCGTATAATTATTTTATGCAGCTGGCATCAGCCACTGTCTACTAACTTCTTAAAATCTAAACATGCTTCAATGGTGGTGCATTCTTCACAAAGCCCTAATTTAAGCACCATCCTTCAGTTTATGACTGGGCAGCTGCACCTTTCCTAAACCGAGCTATTAAATGGTCACACTTACCAATAATGTTGCCACTGTCTGAGAAGCATATTGTTGTTCTCCTGTGGGTGTTGTACTTAAGGGCCAGTGTTGGGAAGGTTACTTTTGAAATGTAATAGGTTACAGATTACTAGTTACCCTATTAAAAATGTAATAAGTAGTGTAACGATTTTAATTTTAATTGAAATTTACGAGCGACGCGAATGCATGAAAAGTCAATGGCAGAGGCCGATTTTGCTGGGTTCTCCGTCCCTCTTGAGCACTCCTTCACTGTGACGTGGCACGAAACTCACTTGTTCATTTTTCAGGCAAACGACCAAACCCCCGCAAGGAAAGCAAAGCGAAATTCCACTTCGCCTTCAGTTAAAACACACCTAAAAGAAGGCATTCCTGCACAGGGAAAATATGCAAAGCAACAGAATTAATGTTAAATTCTACTTATATGGTTTTTACCCAAAAGAATATATTTGGATGTAACCCCTTTGTAATCACCAACATTTTGATTAGTAACTGTAATTTAATTACAGTGGCATATATTAACCTTTGTGCATTGATATGGAAAATATGTGAATATTTCTTATTTCTGTATTTTTTCACTGACACAAACAAGGTAGCATGAACTTCAGAGATAGAGACTAAATATGACATCTGAATGGAACTGGTGAAAAGAGAAATTGATTCACCAACTACATTTTCAATATATAACAAATAAACAGATTTCCAGACTGTACTAAAAAAGTTAACATTTTGTGGAACGGTCTGTGGACTGCACAGTAATAGTAAAAATAGTACAGTGACAGCATAGGACAGCATTGTTCTTGAGTGTTGAAAGAGAGGAATGTGCAAGCCCGGCTGTAAGCCAGTGAATGCGTATATTAGTTTCAAAGGGAGAATGTCTGGGACTTACATGGCATAAGGCCCTCATACCTCATGTGGAGTTTCTTACATTCCCTGTGATTCTAGAATGTGGGAAGAAGTTGCAAGTTTCATTAGAGATGTAATCGATCATGAATTCCCACCTGCGTGCAATGTCTATGACTGGAAGTCGTATGTGTACATGAAATGTGATCAGCGGGACTGGTATAATGATACTCTCTCTTATTCTTTATGCTTATGGGTGAAGCCTGTTTACACCAGTGGTACATAGCATTGCATACTTACAACAGTAAAATCTCATGAAATATGTTCAATCATGATCTAAATTGTACATGACACATATGACATCACTGACTGAGACTACTCCTGATTGGCCTAAAGTCATATGATGATAACACAATGAAATATTGTTTGATGTTATTTGCCTTACTGCTTTGCATTTATACAGCAAGGTATTATTGCAAAACACGGTTGTATGTTTAAGGTCATCTGCTAACCCTCATACCTAAATCTCCAGATACCTCATCTGGAGTATCAGAGTCACCTAAGGACATTCTTCTCAGGTGACGTCCATGTGTTGACCTGAGGGCAATAGCACCGCATTTAAATTGGGGACACAACACACATCACCTTGAGTTACCTTGAGTCACTACTGGTCACAGGTCACAGTCAATAGTAGGTCAATAAATTCCTTTATTCAAAGTGATTTGTGATTTGTGAGTCCTTAGGACAATTTTAAAAAGAATTACTGAACAATGAAACAGCCATAAAATAATACCTTTTCTGCTCTTATACAACAGTCTATAGTATAATACACAACATTAAAAAATAGTCATTAAGGTAGGTCTATAGTACGAGACACACTTAACAACTGTCCCTAAAAAGCTTTTTGAATAAAACCTATGACATCTACAGTGACGATTGTAGGACTGTAACAAGTAGGCAAACACTGACCTCTGGTGAGGTGCACGTGAACAGTCAAAGGAAGTTTAATTCAAATCTTAAAATTACAAGGACGTGAATATTCTCACCGCTAGTTTTTGTTGGTTTTTGGCATAGCATCTATTTTGTTCGCCTGTTGTTATCAAACATTCACAAATGCAGCCTACACAACATAGATACGAATAAAAACTATTCCTTAAGGAATACTCCATACCAAAACGCTCTACGTACAACACTATGTGTAGCTCAATACAGTGTTACAACTATTGTAACATATTTAAATGTAGATTGGCGACATTCCAGATTATATATTGTATACGCATTTACATAAATGCTGATAAATAGCGGTGTGCTCTATTTCAGTAGGTAACCCCCTGGCCTACCTAGCCCATATTAATTTAGTGCGCTGCTATTCTATAGTTTACCACGCAGCTTCCGTTCACTTTTTACGTCATTACGCAGGATTGTAGTTTTCGGAAATTATCTGATTTCCTATCGCACCTCTCCACACTCCGTTACAGTAGGTGGCGATATGCAACGAACAGCTGGTTTGAACCACCATTAAACTAAAAAATACACTAGACTCTTTTCCCATCTTGCACTGCCGTTCCCAGGTAGGAAAATGGCAGCTGTGTGGTCAATTGACCTCTTGCTCTCTACGTTATTGTCTGTAATTTTATTGATAGCGCCAGAATTCGTCCGCTGTAACACTGGTAGAAGGGTGAGTCAAACTTTACGTCCATTACACTGGTGACAAATACAATACGGATTTTTTCCCGGAAATGTGGCACTATAGCCGACTATATTGCTATGGAGCTAGCTAGATGGCTAGTTAAGCTTGCAGGCAATCAAGCGATTCAAAGCAGCCATTAATAATGTTAGTAATGTCAGCTTGCCGACTAGCTAGAAGAAGTCACCTACACAGTGTAGTTGCCCAGTTAGCAGCAAATTTTAGCTAATCGCATTAGTTAAAATATAGATAACGTTGGCTACCTAGGATACGTTGTGTGGTTCTCTGGCTAGCCAGTGTGCTGTCTAGCTCCCTGGCAGCAGTCATGGATGTGTCTGCATAATACCAAGCATTTTGGTTAATGGATGGTTAGGTAGGTAATGTTTGTGGTGATGTACCTCATCAGCCAGGTGATGGACTCGATACCGATTTTGCTGGGTTCTCCGTTCCTCTTGAGCACTCCTTCGAAGTAGGTGAGTTCGCGCTCTACTAACTCCCAATTACTTATTCAGTTTACGGAGATACTGTTGAGATACTGCATTGCACTTGCGTATTGAACCATGTACACACTCGCGATTTTAGTACTGTCTTTGGCCCTGACGCATGTTCGAATATGGCTGGTTGACAAAATGTACATATTATCTTCCAGAAACTTGCCATGTTTTTCCATGAGTTGTTTTAACACCTTTCTAATAAATGACTGCGTGTGAAGTTAGGCTGTGCGAAACCAGTAATATTCTTGTTGTGTCAATACTAATCATATTTAATGTGTAGCCTGTCGTTCTGTTTGTAGTTGTATTATCTGACTGCTATGCCATCTGTTTGTGTGCGACTTGTCTTAAATGGATCTCTTCCGCAGATGACACCTCGCGTTTCAGAGTGCGAGGTGCTCTGCTGCTGAAGGGGGGACGAGAGACCACTGTGTCCCTCTCGCAGGGCCAGCTCACAGAGGAGGAGAGAAACACGCTAAAGGTGAGAGCTAGTGGGGCCTATCTGAAGTTGAGCTGTGGTATATTCAGAGTTCACGGTGGCATTGATTTCCTTTGATACACGTCAGTGAAGCCTACAGAACCATTCAGACGTGAGTTAAGTAACGGTGTTGGAGATTTAATATAGGATAGAGTGTACATATATTGTAGAGAGTAGCTGAAGTGAAAAATCAGCTCTATAGCAGAAGCTAAATGGTCAGTATTTAAAAGGTAGGAGCTCACACGTTCAGCCACTTTGAGCAATTCTGATAGCTGGTTATGTTAATTACAGTTTTAATAGTATGCAGGATCATATGAACATTCCATATCACTCCTTTACATAAAGTTTCATCTAACACAAGTGCCACAGTTGTTGATACAGATTCACAACACCATAAGATCCACACATCATTATGAATATGGGCACGTCATAACCTTAAAACAGCAGGTTACCCATATGAGCTTCTATAGTCAAATACAGAAAATGCCATTCAACTATGGGATGTTGGCATATTAACTAAGCAGGTCATTAGACCTGTTTCATCAGCTTCATTGGGGTATATATGTCTTCTGAAGAATAAAATATTGTGTAAATAAAGTTGGCAGTCTCCCAGTCCTCTTTCATCTGAGGTTTTAATTATGTGAGAAACTAAAGCTCTCAGTCCTGTGTGCACTCAGTACTGAAATAAGTTGCTGGAGGTGTTTTCTTGCCTTTCAAAAAAAGAAGTATCTGTCAACATAATTCCTATTTTGTCAGTCTAATGCTAAGTGATTAGTCCTGAAAGTCGTAATTACATTGGGTAGACACACTTGGTGCCCATTGAACAATTCTGAAATTCAGCCATTAGAGTGTATGTTTGTATGCACAGGAATTCACCAGCACTTGGAGTCGGAGACAGTAAATCACAGCGTATTTGTCAGGATTCATCTCCTAATACCCATAATTGCACATTTACATGTATGTTTTAGTGGTTCAGGGTGACTTGTTACAGCTGCTTGTGTCCTGGTTGTCTGATGTTTTCCCCACTGAACTCTCTCTCTCCCTCCAGGAGGTGGCAGCAGTAGATGGACTTTACAGAATCCGAGTGCCCAGAGTCTCAGTGCAGACAGACAGACCGGCTGACCGGCAAACTGATGGCTACCTCACTGCCTTTGTGCGAGCGGTGCGTCTCTCCCTAAATATTAAGGTGTCTCATGGGCTAATTAGGCCGTTTACGCAGCAGTGACTGTCAAAAACACAGGTGAAAATGAACAGTGCAAGGTACGGCAGTAGTACACATGCAGTTTGTCTCAGTCTATACCTGTGCCGTGAGTGAGACCCTTTAGCCACCCTTAGGGGCTAAATCTGTGGCAGTGTAAGCTGTGGAGTGTGGAAAGATTGATGTTGAGATTCAGACAGAAACCACACTGTTTCCATCTCATTCCTCATCGTTGGAGCAGCCTGTCCGTTGACATTACCGCTGTACTTCAGTTCTCTCTGAAAGTAATATATTCATACAGCATTTCGTAAGGCTTTACAAAGCAATGGCCTAGTACTTGTGTAATTACACATGGAAGTGAAATCTGAAATGACACACCAAAGGAAAGAATTCACAGACACACAGAGTGCTTTAGAGATGATTGAATTCCTTGTAAGGAAGTTGCATCTTATATAGTAAGATATTATATAAATGATACCAACAATTTGATTTTGAAATTTGATTTTGAACTGAAGCTTGTCTCCTTTTTGGCAACCAAAGATAAAAACCTTTATTGCAAATCTGCTTTATCTGTTTGGGTGGATAATTTAATTCAGATAACTTGAGGAAACTGGGTTGCAGTAGATGCACACAGTTTGCGATGCCATTGGTCAATAACCACTGAATCAGAAGGTTGTGTAAGTGCACAGTGCTACACAAAGACTTGCTGTGTGGAAAACACTCAGCACTGAATGTAATTCCATGTTAACCTGCGTAATACATACCTCATGTTTGCATATGCAGTCAAATGGGTATTACAGTAATACAAAGTGTGATGTAGCATTTGTTTGTGATTCCAGCTATCTTATGTACTTCTTTACTGTTTCACCAACTGTGACCTGTTTAAATATGGTATTAGTGCATATTAACAGCTCTATGCTGAATATACCCAGAGCAATGGTTTTTTTTTTGGTCTGGACTATTAGATTCATTTTTAAGATTTTTTTTTTTTGCCATTGCAGTTTAATATCCAATTCCATATCTCATGGTTCTGCAGTTTTTAAGTACAAATTTTAAGCCTTCTGGTGTATGCCTCTCTGGTAAGAATGAAACTGTGTATATGCTCTGCCTCATTCATTATGTAACCTCTCTGCTGTACTCTCTCCCTACCTCTCAGTGCTCACTGGTGGAGTCCCATCTCAGTGATGTCATCACACTTCACACGGACGTCACTGGTTACCTCATTGGCGTCTCCATAGTTACCGTGCCGGGGACATGTCGAGGGGCAGAGGTTGAGGACGAAGTTGACTTAGAGGCTTTCAACACCACGCTGAGCATCATGGGACCGATCAATGCCCCTGCGTGAGTGTGCCTCTGTTTCTCTTTTCTCCTGAACACTTTAGCCGGGGCAGCATTCTCTCCTGTAAATCAGGAATGTGTTTGTCGGTATGATTCCAGTCAGCGTATTTTGCTCCTTGGCACAGAGTAGGCATTTGGTCATTTGCTTTTCGTAAGGTAGTGGTTTGCTTGTGTCATAGGGTGGTTTCATGACTGACTCTTCTTACATCTGATTGTCAGCATGAATGAGAGTGAAGATTTTTACACCTCCGTTGTTCTTCTCTGGCAGTCCTGAGACAGCACTGTTTATTGAGAGGATGGAGCAGGAGATGGAGAAGAAGGGCAAGAATCCTCAAGAGCAGAAGTCCTTCTTCGCTAAATATGTGAGTGACCGTGTATTCAGCACACTCCTCACCCCATTCTACTGTCTCATTTTTTTCTCCTCGTTGGCCATGGCTGCTCACACCTTTCTGGGTAGCCCTCAGCCACACCTCGACATTTACACCTGTCATTCACATTCTGTCAACAAAAATCAGTCTCAGTCTTTCTGTCTGTGGCTTTAACTGTGTGTATTGTGTATCTTTGCCTACTGTATTGTATTGTGCTTGTAAACCAGTTGTGACTACTTTGTGCTTTAATGTGTGCAACTTGGCAGAGCTGGTTTCTCTGCAGCTGTGCTACTGTAGAGGGCTGTCTTTTAGCCTGTGCTGAACTGTTGCTTATGACTCCTCTGGCCTGTATTACCCTAATTTTCTCTGTGTGTGACAGTGCTTTATTGTTGTACATAACTAGACTTGAAGAATTTGGAGTTCATCTATGAAATATTACCCTCTGCAGGAGAATTGCTCAGTTGATTTTGAAGAAGGTGTAGAGAGACTACCAAATGGGTAACTGTTCAGGTTTATCACCAATAAACCAGAATTTGCACCAAGCTGGGTAATCACAGTGACAGGACAAAGCTGGGTGGCGATAGCGACAGAAACACCCCATCGGTTTGAAAGGCATGTTACCCTTAAATATGATAGCTGAGCATAAGCTGGTCTGGTTAGGTGAACCCAGTACAGTGCGCTTCTGCTGACAGTGACGCCCTCTAACACAGATTTAGTGATGATGTAATGTCACATTACTCAGTTGTTCCGTTGTGTGAAAGATCAAATCAAAGCTCACCTCAGTTTTTACACAGCATGTCCTTTTAAGGGCATACACGTGCACTACACATCCTTTTAGGGAAACTCAGAGTTTCCAGTCAGATCTTTTGACGTCTGATTGAACTGTCTTTAGTGTACTGCGTTAAAGAATTGAAGGCAGGTAAGGCTGGCAGAAGTATTTGACCAAGTCCTTGTTAGAAGAGATCAAACTGTGCCATACTGTGTATGTCAGTGCTGTTGTGTATGATTGTTGCTTGTGCGTGACCTTGATTGTGCTGCACTGTGCTGTGTTTCAGTGGTATTTGATTCTGGGAGGTGCAGTGTTCCTCATGGCCACCAGTTCGGCACAGCCCCCAGCAGGGGGAGACAGAGCGCAGAACTGATTCCCATTCATTTCAAGTACTGTCACCCACGTAACTCATTCAGTGGCTCACTCGATTGACTCAGTTTTCTCTGCGTGTCTGCACTGCACTCTGTGTGTGTGTGTGTGTGTGTTTGTGTGCGAGTGTGTGTGTGTGTGTGTGATTTTCTTTCTTTTTCCTATCCTACATCATATTTCTTTTATCATGGTGCATAAAATGTTTGGGTCAATTGTAAGTGATATGTGCCATAGGCCGTATTTCTGAATTAAAGTGTTTTCCTTTAAAGTACTGTACACGTGAATGCTTATTCTAAAGTGCCACACTCCTTATGCATGTGTACAGTCACTGCTGCTGGGGTCTATGTGTCTACATGGTCATTGCAGTTAAGATGGTGATGATGATGGTAATTTGGCACCCAAAATGATGGTTATACACATTTTACACACTCTGAACATTTTTCAAAAAGTGTCAGAGTAGAAAGAAAGTTAATTTTTTTTCCACATGAACACTTCTAGGCCTAAGCACCTGGTTTATTGCGGTTAGTGTCAAAGGCACAACCTGCCTTTGATTTTAGTTGATGTCAGTACATTTGTATGGTACAGGAAGTTACTTTTGACCTAGCGTTCTTCCCCGTGCTGTTTCTCTTTTCCCCTCTATCAAGAAGCCTCTCAGATTATAGTTCATTCATTTAGTACAGATGCTCAGCAGAAGCCCATATCAGAGGCAAATCACCATGTCTCACATTCTGTGGCCCATTGGCACAGCAGTAATTTCTTCAGAACTGTCGACAAAATTCCTTGCTTATGTATATAGCAGGGCTACCTGGAGTGTGAACACTGGTGCTAAAGCCAATGAATGTGCCTCCATAGCTGTCTTTCAGTAAGATTGCTTGTACATTAAACAGACTTACCCTGAGGTACAGGTGAATAAATGTACACATTTTTGTTATAAATGGACGATGGGCCTTGGAAGTTCATGAGCTGTGTTCTGAGAAGCTTTAAAGTACTCACTCCTTTACTTTCCTTTACTTTCCGTCTCACTCACTGACAGACTTAACACTGCCCCGTTTCCCTGGGCGGCATCTTCTCTTACCCCCTCCTTTCTGTAGGAATCCTGCCTTTCAAAGAAGTGTGAAAGAAGTGATGAGATGGAACATTAATTGATTCATCGGGTGATTAATTAGCACTGACTTGATTATTCCATCACTTATTCCCGGTGTCATGTTAAATTTGCCAGACAGTCTTAAATTATAAAACAATGCAAGATTATTGTGGTATGTCCAATTGTTTATCGCTGCATGTGTGTGCCTGCCTTGACATATTATTATCAAGCAGAGACACTTTGTATTAAAGTCTGTTTTTCTTGTGTCCCTCTCCTATATTTCATGTTTCCAGTGGATGTACATCGTGCCTCTGGTTCTCTTCTTGATGATGTCGGGCGCACAAGATCAGACGGGAGGCGGGGCTGCAGGCGGAGCAGCCAATGGCGGAGGCCGATGAGCTCTTTGCTCCCACCAACCTTATTTCAGGGTACTTGACATCATTTTGTTGTACTCGGTCACATCAAGAAATGTGAAATTGAATTGAGACAAACGCACACACACCATTAGGAGAAGTAAATTCACATTGACAAGACTTGACTCGGACTGCATTTTATTACTCAATATGAAATAAAATATTTATTAACATCTTATATTCTGTGTTGTTTTTTTCATGAATTACCCAACTATTCTTAGAGAGCTTGTTCAGAGTCATTACATGCACTGCAGCTGATGCTAAGAATATTCTTTCAGATCACTCCTTGCCAATCAAAGATCACAGCACAAGCATGGAATTCAAATTGAACAGTACAGCTTTGTTGGAAGCCTGAGAGAAATCTATGAAACAATAGAGGCTAATTGACAGGTTTTGTCAAGGGTTCTGCATGCTGATTTCTAATGTGAACTTGGTAGGGAGTGAACACAGTGAAATATAAAACAGTTTTGGTTTTTATTTTATTAAAAGAGCATATTCTTTAGGAGGGGGGCAAAACTGGAGTTTTATGAAGCACAGGCATGGCATATAGAACACTGTGTGTTTTTTTTTTTTTGCAATGTAGATTGTTGCCTGCTGAGCTCCAACTTCTATTGCAAAACTTTTCATCTTTGATAAATTGAATATACTCACATGAAACATATACTGGCTACAGAGGACGGGCAGCCATGGATGCTTTCAGACTGTTGATTTATATAATAACCTCAGGCAGGCAAAATTAATCCAGTTGACCATATTCTCACGATACACAGGGTGGCTTACCTGTGGTGCACTGTATCCATTGTCCTTTTAGGCATCACCTGAGAGAGGATATGACTAAATAGTGGCCTATGAGAAGGAAGGGGGGTAGAGCTCATATTAAGTTAAGATTATGGACTTTGGCTTGAACATCTCAAGGGGGACACTGGGACTCATTGGGACTTTCCTCACCATCGGTGGGTAGACACTTTTAACGGCCACACCTGTGTGACGTTTCTGAGGATCAGCTGACCTTTGAAAACAATTACTGCAAAGAGAAAAGATACACACCAAACACATTTCTGCTTTGAAAAACAAATGCGTGCTATGCCTTTTTATGTATAAAGAGAGGTTTAATGCAAGAGTGTTACATTGCAATTATCTCTGTATACATGATCATTTACATAAAAAGTATTCACTATGCTTGTAAGAGGCCTCTCTGACAACACTTTCTCTCCTCCCCTCTCTCTGAGTGGATTTTATACACACCGTCCCCTCCTTTGTCCCTCTCTCTATCCCTGCCTCCTCCCGGCCCTTTATGGTATGCCTCTGTGGCTCTTTCCCCCCTTTCGCCCACTTCCTAGCCCCTTTCCCCCTGTTTTCCCCCTCTCACTGACAGTATCGGGATTAACAGATCTGCGTCGCAGCAGTTGGGTCCAGACACAGAATGTTCCATTGCCTCTGTGTCAACAAAGGCTCCCTCTGGGCTTATCTTTGTCTGACTCCATTCTCTCTGTGAGATCAGTCAGTCTCGCTGTCCACCGGGTGGTCAGTCTGTCCATCTTTGCCAGTGTCAACTGTGTCAGGTTTTTCTGTTTGGACAAAAGTCCAGCTTCTGCACAAAGGTAGTCCGCCTGCCTCTCAGATTTCAGCTTTCCCATTTGATGCTTAATCTCCACAGACACAGGGCAGCGCTCTGAGCAACACGGTGCGGTTCGGCTGCGCAGTGCCCTTTGCAGCGTTCGCCGGCTGGCCGCTGTCAGGACGGCGGAGTGCAGTGGTCAGCGCGTTGAAGGGAATTCCTCTCAGGGCTCGGCCCTGCGGAGCGGTGTAAAGTCACTCCCTTCCGCCTCCCTGTTCTTGGAAAAGATAAAGTGGCACAAACAGTCAATCAAATTCCGTTCTGTCACTGTGCCTCTCCGTTTCTCCCTCACCTGCCGGATCACACCCTCCGCGTCATATCTGTTAACATGAGAAAGTGAGGGATGAGGACGTGAGAACAGCTGGGGGAAAGAAGAGAGTCTGAATGAGGGAGAGAGTCGTTTATTAGTAAAAAGATATGTCAGTGTGTCAGGGACTGGGTATATATGTATGTGTATGTATATGTATATGTATGTGTATGTAATTGGCTTGTGTAAATGGTGTTAGGAGATATGGGTGTTATGAAACACATTCAAAGCTTAGTTCACACATAGCATGCCGCATTTGTGTAACAAAGCATGTGGATCTGAACATATTTAGTCCTTATAGGAACATTAGGACTGCCCACTGAGGTTGAATAGAGGTAAGAGCACCTGGCTTGTAATTTGAAGACGAGGTTCTAATCCTAGGTGCAGGACAGCTGATGAAGACTTTGAGGTGAGGAGACACTCTTCAGTATGGCAGTGCGTAAGAACATGGCACAACATAATGTATTTTGGAAAAAAACTCGATGAAACTAAGCAATGTCTTGCAGTAAATACAAAATGGACACATACACAGCTTTGGAACAAGTCAAATAGAAATATACAATTACTAAAGAAACAAGGAGATGACAAGGCTGTAGAAAGGTTCTTCCTGGTATTCACTTGATCGGTGCAATGTTTAGTCATACCGCAACTGTTCTGCTAGACATTGGATTGTTTACTTTAAACCATTTGCAATGATGTGGCAGTCATCTTTGTTCCATTTTCTGGCAGTACAACTTGTGTCATCTTAGAAACTGTGGATGTCTTCCATGTCCCTGGACTTAATTTCCCATGAGGACCTGATAAATTGCACTATTTTGCATGGTTAAAGAGCACTCCATCTTCCTTTGCCACTGTTGGATAGTTTTGCTCTAGGTCAGAGTGTGACCACAAAACACAGAAGGAAAAACCAAAAAGGCGAACTTGGATTCAGAGCTTCCAATCAGGCCTGTTCTTAGTTGTCTCGCTGAGCAGAGAATGCTTTGTGCCAAATGCATGGATAAAAAGGGAAATATTTCCTGGATACACGTACTGTTACCGGTTGGCTTAGTTTCGCAATGTATCTGACAACAGGAAAGGATTGTGCGCAGTGGGAGAGATGATGTATACGTCTATTTTACAGCCCACATCAGGAGGGGTGCAGCTGGACATTATGTAATGTTGTTTCACTGTATTCTGTTTCAGGTTGGATTTGTATTGTTTTCAGAAGCTCTAGCAGGTCTTGGCAACACTGCCTCGCCAGTAGGAGTCCACCTCAGTTGGATGCAATGAAAGGACAGCTGCCTGGGCTGTTGTGTGATTGATGGTGGGTGCAGTGACCGTGTTTTTTTGCACTCCAGAGAAGAAATAGGGGTGTGAAGGAGAACCTTCACCTGCCCCCCAAAACTGCTGATTCTTTGTTTATTTGTTGGTTACGTGTTTTGTATTTTTTTAAAGATTTAACAGGGATCCTTGTAACTGACTCGGGGAAAACCTTTGTATTCCATTTTCAAGACGTTTTTGAAAGTTGTGTTGTAATTGTTGTAAATGTGTGTTTAAGCTAGGAATTGGATAATGAGCCACACCTGTCTGATTAGTGGGCAATTAAATACAGGTATGTAGATGTAGAGCAGAGAGAGTGTATTTAAGCAGTTTGGCTCTGTTTTGTGAGGTGTTGTGTTTGAATTGTTTACATTCATGATTGACAGTATGTTATCCACCTAGTTACAAAAATGTTACAATCATGACACTGCCACCACACAGTAAGGTGTTGACTGCACTATAATCAGAGGTGCCAATTTAGAAATCTTGAATCTTCTGCAAAATAAGTCTTCAAGAAGGAAATAATGAGAATCCACAGCTCCATTCCACCCACTTTATGCCTACCTAATTTTTACAGAAATACTAAAATATTGGGCAAAAAAGAGGGAAACAGAACACTTTGCTCATTTTGCACATGGAAAATGACTGCCTGTCCACTCTCCGTGAATTTAAAGGGTAGAATGAAGGGTGGAATGAGGGTAAAGGCGGTCAGAGTGAAATGCTGGAGGGGAGGGATGAGGGTGAGAAGGGCAGAAGGGGGACAGACACAGCAGGGAGAGGACAGGAGAGGTAAGAGGTGGGGAGAGGAAGAGAGACGGAGAGGAAGCATAAGACTTAGGCGGACTACTCTGTTCATCACAATGTCACACATCAACCTCCCTGCTATCATCCAGTTTCTATCAATGAAGGGAAGTGAGGACCATTGATGGGTCTAGTGTACAGTGATTTAGAGGACTTTAAAGGGCAAACTGCATGATGAATTGTTTTTCAGTGGCGTGTGATTGTGCAAGGGGGGAATATGTCGATTTTTGTGGCAAATAAAACACCACCGTAGTTGCATCATCCTCTACAAAAGACTTATTTGTGATTTGTCTCTCTCAGGCCCCATGCCTCAGGGAAGGTTTTCAGCTCTTTTTTCACCATTAGGAACGCTATTTTAAAAAAGTCAAAGCTGCATGTGAATCTGTCTTCAGTGGGCTTTCCTCTTGGCAGGTCCGTAACCGGGACACCTGCCTTTTCTGTCAGGGGGTTGCATGCACAAGTTTAGGCACTGACGCCATCACCAGGAAAGGGAAGAAAATTGAGTCGTCATGAAAGAACCACATACATTTGTGTCACAAAGGATTCCGACTTTAGGTGACAGTTTTGTTCTCTCTCCTGTCGCTAACTGAAGAGTAAAAGGCTGCACCATGAGTGCAGCCCTACACAGTCTTGATTATTGCGTGTTGAAAAAAAAAAAAGAATTGAATTGTGAGCTTCTCACTGTTACGATCAGTATTAAATTAACGGAACAGAGCACACTACTCGGGCAAGATTCACTTTTCACTTTTCATTATATTCCGCTCTGCATTCCTTTTAGCTCAGGTTGGTGAGGTACCCGAGTGGTGAATACACTTTTTAAATGCTTACATTTTATTGCCGATTTCATTTGAGTATATGCTGGTGGGCGCCGGGTATGGTGGTGAAGGTGGACTCCTAAACCGTATGTCTCAGGCAGGGGTCATTATTGTTCCCTTTAGTGAGGTAATTACCCTGTATTGATCCGGCTGTAAAAATGGATCGTATAAGAATGTCAGTACTGTAAGTGACCCTGAAGGAGGAAGTCCGCTAAGCAAATAAATAAATATAATGGAAAATATTTTTAAAAAATAAATAACAAGAGCTTAGCATGGCCAAACTTTGAAAGAACAAACAGAAAAAGAAAAGGGAGAATTTCAGGGTGGACATTTTGGGGAATATATCATTTTTCTAATAACTACTAAGCTCCAAATACTCAAGCTGAAATGGAAGTGAAATGTGTATTGTATGCGTACAGTAAGCGTGCTTACTTAGACTACCGAATAATAAGTTTTGCGAGAGAGAATTTATTTGCATACCAAAAGCTAAACATAACTTATGGGACGGTGTTAAATGCAGTTGTCCTTTATTAAAATTCCCTCTGCTAACACCTTAATTATAACACACATCACCACGGTGCTTTGGTCCTAAGAACTGACGATGATGACCAGCAGTAATTCCAATGAAAACTCCAAACAAGGATGTGTGAAGCCGCCTTCCTCACCTCCATAGTCTTCACCACTGGCACACCTGCTCTGTCAGTCAGTCATGGAGCCGGACACAATTGGTCTGTACACAGTAACTGTTCTCTTAATAGAAAATTCCCCTCACTCCAGAGGTTCCCAGCCTTCCAAGCTTGCAGCCTGATGTAGGTTATGTAGCTCCTATAGCCCACCATTTCAAAGAACTGATATTTCCAAAACGTACATCACTGTTCGTTGATATTTTGGAATTGAATGGATGGCCACTGTATTAAGTGGCACCGTCCTCTTGCAGGTCAAAGTTCAGGGTGAAGGTCAAATGATTGCAAATGTTTGTGCAGCAAGCTGAGAGAATGTTGTCAAGGGTACAGTACAACAGATACACACCACATTGGACGTTTATAAAAACAGCTGTTACATAATGTGGTCCACATGACACTCCAGCAATTTCAGTAAGACCACAGTTCCCACTGAAATGCAGAGTATATCTATACCCTAGTGTTGTGCAGAGAGGCTTATTGCCCAGCTACTGTTGGATCAAGAAGCTCCATATGTGTCTAATTTTAGTGGTTCTGTCTCCCTGTCAGTCATACATGTGACAAAAAGATCAGGGCTAACTGTCATTGATGCTTTTTATCCACTTTTTTTCCCCCTGTCACCATATTTCAATGGCTGGCATGCACAGTCATTATTGCAACACAGGAAAATGATGTATTGAGCTTTGTCACACTGAATGCTGTGAACATTGCTGCATAAATATTGTTACAATAATCATTGCTATACTGAATGTTACACAAAACATTTTGCTGCTTGTGCCATTGTTCTAGCACATTGGACACCATTGTACTGAGCAGGGTTGCTGTGTCTAGTGAAGGCTGGCCTTAAACAGCTAAGTAGAAGAGTTCTCGAGGGCTCTGCTGAGTGACTGTGGTAGAGGAAGTGTTTGTGCATGTGAACCTCCACCTCCTTCTGTCAGTACTGACATGCTGGGGTGGCCCTTTGGTCAGTTAGACATACTCAGAGTGACCGCCTCCATCTTTCCGCTCTTTTGAAGGGATACTTAGGTTACATGAGTCTCAGATGACAGAGCCCACCCCAAAGCCACCTTCATGTCCAACGCCAATGCACACACCCCAACCAACACCCCCTCTCCCCCCAATCTGTTTTCCTCCTTCTCCCCCCCCCTTTTTTGCAAAGGGAATAAGAGTCTTACCCAAGAGACAGACGGCCACTTGCCCCAAGGAGACTCAACTGCCACATGCCGACAAGCACACCTAGCATCATGCCCGAGTCTAAGAAAACAGGTAGGGGTCCACACTTGACCAACACACATGCATGGATGTGCTGTAACTGCATAGGTTATAACAGCTACTGTTGTGTGGTATACCGTGCAATGTGAGAGACCTTGACAGTGACTAGTTTGTTTTAATATGATCTCAAATGGGGAAAAATTTAGAGAACCTCATCGAGGCATTACCTCACCGAGGCATTACTCTAGAGTAAAGCATTTCTGGCATTACTCTCGGACTGGAAAAATACAAATCGAGTATATTTGCATTTTTTTTTAATTGACGCATGCAGATTTAGGAGTTTTTGAAACCCCTAATAAAATGAAATATTCACTAATAAAAAATGAAATATTCCATATTATGTTGATATGATACTGTCAGCATTGCAAACCATTTGTTATACAGCATAAAAGTGGTTTATTGAGAATAAGCCTTGTGCATTACTAAGATAAGAAAAAGATAAGAAAAAATTATGAGGCAAGGTGAATTGGAATAGTGCTCTCTCTCTCACTCTCTTTTATCTAGAGCATATGTGTGACTTTGCTTAAAACACACTTGAAGGGACTTTCCTATCTCCACACCTTTGCGTTTTGATAAAGAAAGCACGATATTACTCAGATTTCATCGGTGGGTCTGCGCGCGGTGAATGGATCCTTGCTCATTAATGCGGAATCAAGCTGGGGAAGTGGGATCGACAGGACAAGATTATCCTGCTCGCTCAAATTATGGCAAGGATTAATCACCGGCTCAGTCGCAGGATGAAATCAAACAGTAGCAACCTGTTTCAGCAGCAGTAATATCTTTCATGAAATATAGTTGCATAAAACAATCAGCACAAATTGCAGTTCAAGGGATGTTACTCCAGAGAAAATAAAACTGTTGAAATCCTACTAATTCCTCATTAGATTCTTAATAGAGAGGTAATGGGCATGTACTGTAAAGGCACTATAGGTATAAGGCACTATATGTATTATCTGTGATGTAGAGCAGCTGGGTATTACACAGGGTAGTAATATGCATGTGCAAAGTGTTTTCTACCATCTGCTCTTCATGTTACAAAGGTGAGCAACAGCGCTGTACACACTCAGGGCATAAAGTACCAGTGGGATTTAACAGGAATTTGTTGCTCAGATCAACAACTGGTATACACAACACTTGCATGGTCACATAAGAATATTGCAACATCTCGCTCTTCTCCCTTTCTCTCTCTTTCTCTCTCTCTCTCTCTCTCTCTCTCTCTCTCTCTCTCTCTCTCTCTCTCTCTCTCTCCCTCTCTCTCTCTCCCTCTCTCTCTCTCTCTCTCTCTCTCTCTCTCATGCAGTCAGGCTGCGCTCTCCCAAAAATTAACATATCTGAAATCTGTCTTATGTTCCTATCGTGTACATTTTCAGTAATGAAAAGACCTTGCTTTCGCAGGAGTGTGATAATCTAAAAAAAAAAGCATAAACAGGCATGGATTTATGTTCATCAGGGCTATAACCATATACATATTGTATGCATTTGTGTTTATGTGTATTATATATTATATATTATGTGTGTATTTTATAGTTATTTGTGTGTATTTATACAAAGGTACTGTCCCTAACCCAAGGACAGGAAAAGTATAGTGATAGTGTAGTAGCGCCGGTGATGCGATCGTATTTATAGTAATGATAACGGAGGCACTGAGCCTAATGCCAATGCCTGCAGTGAGCAGAGTGCTTGCAGTGCTTCCCTCAGGCTGCTACTGGCAGCCAGAGAGGGGTGTCCTTAGAGAACAAAGAGCTGACAGGCTCTCTGGGCCCATCATATGGGAAATGAGAGACATGTGGCGTTCCTTGGCCAGCCACAGAGGTCAGCCCGAGTCACCCATTCCTCATGTTGGAGCGTACCCTTGATGCACTTTTCATGTGTGGATAGGCTATGCATCTTCACTCTGTCACAGTACGACACCTCTTTGTGTGTCTGATAATTAACACGCACTCTGCTTTTCAGCTTTCCGACCTCAGGGAGTTTGCTTCCCATTACTCTACTTTGAAATTCTTCGCGTTCTCATTTTTGATTGGATCCCTCTGACGGACAGCACTGTTAGTGCCAGCCTTAAGCTATATAGTGTTAGTAGGGTCAACGGGTTACACTAGCAAGCTTCAGCACCAGCTAGCCAAGGCACTTCCTTTCTGCTCTAAGTGCTGCAGGGCATTGTGCTGCAACAGAATTTCAGTGTTCTGTTAAAATGGCATGTCCTGTGCACTTTATGGAGTGTTTAGAGAGAGCGCAGGAGAAGAGGCCAGTTGACTTTTCATAGCTGCTTCCTCCCAATAAGGACACAGAGGCATGACAGGCTGCCGCTTCCACACAGAGCAACAGACAGACAGCCAGATGCCAATGAAATCCAGGCAGTGGCTATCACTTATTTTGCTTGTAGATCATTACCCAAGTGGTTTGATATTTAAAGATACCAACTGACAAATACACTTGTACATTTCACAGAATTTGGCAAGAACACAATATCCTATTCTCTGAATATGTCACTCAAGAAATGAGTAAGCAACAGCGAAAGTATGAAAAATATGTCACTATGGTAACTCAGCTAACTAAGACGTTAGTTATATAGCCATAAAGAAAGATGATAGATAGATAGATAGATAGATAAATGATGTTCATCGCTATATGATTTATGTCAGATTTACGATGTGTTTAATTTGTCGTTTATTAATCAAGATATCAGGTTTCAGTTACATGCTGTCCTTTGTTGTTTACTTTGTGCCAACCATCTCTCTCTTACACTGCCAAAATTCTCCCTCTCGTCAATCATATCGCTTAGCTCACTTCACTCTCCTCTTTCACTTTTCTGTGTCTCTCCCACCTTCTTCCCAAGCCCCCCCCCCGCTTCTCATTTTCCTGAACGCCCCTCGCCTCTCATCTCTCTCACCCTCCTCCATCTCCCGTTTCTCTCCTTCCCTTCATTCTTGGCGTGCGCTCTTGTTTATTGCCGTCTGGTCTGTCACATTCATCACTTGTCAATCTCGTTCTACCGATCCTGTTGACCCTTCAGAATGTGTCCACGTCATAAAGCCTTGGCTGGGTCTGCTGCTCTCCTTCTCCAAATGCCACATCCTGTTACACAGCCCCTCCTCTGCCTCTGCCCTGCTCCCCTTCATTCCCCCTCTTTGCCTGTTCCCTCTTTCTCCATCCTCCTTTCTTTTTTTAAAGGGTGTGCCTCCTGCTTTGTCTCAGCTCGCTCTCCCTGCGCCTCTCCCTGGCTCCTATGGTAATTAAGTGTGAAAGAGTACACAGTAACTGAACTCGCCGAGCCGCGAATCCGTCTGACCACTTTATTTATGGCAACGCTCCGACGCTTGATTTTGTCCTCTGATTTATAATTACTTAGCACAGCATTTACCAGGCATCAACTACATAGTGCGGGATAGGGGATCTGATTTCAGAACTGCTGGAGTGGTTATATAGCGCGCTTATATAGACTGACTTCTAAGTTTTCAATGCCACGTTTGCTGTATGTATACGAGAGTGTAAGAGTGATACGGTATGAATGTGTACATCACGCACCTTTGCATGGGTGCAACGTCAAGCTAATTTATTTCATAGAAGAACCAGCCAACATACCATGAGATGCTTTCATAATACTGAAACACAGTATGCTTTTCTTTCCTTTATACCTTTATGACTTTATACCTTCCTTTTCCTTTCCTTTCCTTTCCTTTGTGGAGTTAATTCTGGTGACTATATGAGACCTGCTCTCACCTCAGATCTTTCTGCATTTTCTTTCTCCATCTGTTTCTCCAATTATTCTCCTATTGAAACCAAATATTTGGTCCATGCAAAATCAAACGGGACCATGCAAAATCAAACTATCCACAGGAATCAATCTGCTTTGATCTGTTTAGTCAGTGGGGATCCATTTCCTTTCTCTTATTCTTCATCACCCCCATTTTTATCCACCCGCCCATCCTCCCATTAGGTTATTTATGCCTATGAATCGTTCTGTTTGTGCATCTGTCCACGTATTTCCATCAGCCTCTATCTCGAGAAGAGAACCAGTCTCTATTTCATCGCTTTCTTCTCCACAGAGCAGCCCAGCGTGTGGTTCTTTGCCACTTCATAACTGGGAGAAAAATGGGTGTGATGTCAGTCCAGCTCCATCTATCTCTATCTGTCCCCTCCTGTTCGAGGCATTCGGGGCTGCAGTCAAGCCCGAACGCTGATCCCCTGCAACTGAAGCATTTCGAACTTGATACGGACGATAGGCTGTTGCACATCAGGGGGCTTGCGGTCCCTGCGCAGTGAGTCCAATATCAACATCTATTTTTCCGCAGTGTCAGAGGGTCATTTGCCTTACTTGGTAAGTTAAGCACCTTAATTACAAACCTAGCTGTTGGTCAAGAGACCGCAGTGTGGCTCTGATTTGGAATGCATCCACTACCCACACGTGGTTCGCAATTGAGAGATCAATGCAACCGTCTCCCGAGCCAGTGTATTCTGTCCATGTCTCCATATGATTTGTTCACCATCAGAACCTTATCCTCATTTGTCCTGCTGTTTACATCTCTATTTCTCCGTCCATCAGTCAATCTCTCCAAGGTTCTGTTTATCCATCTGTTCATCTTAGTGGAGCTTTAGCACTGATCTCCCCATGAGCTGTGGGGATTTCTCTGAAAGATTAGATCCAGTCAGCTGGGGAACGTTGATCTCTCTCTATCGTTTTCCTCTCGTTCTCTCGCTCCCTTGTCGTAATCTGGCCGATGTATAATTCCAAGGTGACTCAGCAGACATACCTAACGAATCCCTACCACGACACCCTGAGGCAAGGGAAGTCACATTGGATCACAAGACAGGAAAAAAATGCAAAATAATAACAACAATAATAACTGAGTCTGGAGAGGATTTATGTAGAAACAGTGGAATGTCATAAATGGACAATTTACTGCATCTACACTACCAATCCCATTTGCAAAAGTGTAAGTGTGTTTATTCATCCCAGACATCAAATGAGTCTTTCTCATGTACACTTTGGCACCCAAAGGTTTACAAATAAATGCATCCCAACACAAGCTCTAGTCTATACTACTATACATGCAAATCACATACACTTCTGAAACATGGCAAATTGTACACTAAAATGAGGGTTTTTATAGTTAAACATTTTATTTATATAATATTAAGCAATTTGTGTTATTTGGGCATGCATCAAATTTTGCTTCTTGCTCAGATTAACATGGCAGTGGCTGTTCATTTGCAGCAGGCCTTTTCAATGACCCCTGATCCACTCCATTACTTTTTTTAATTACATGAATAGATCAAGGATCCTTTTGACAGTGACAAAGAAACAGAACAATAGTGGAATCGGGTTTGGGGAGAACAAGTATGTTCTGACGGTTTTAAGATATTGTAAATTTCAGAGAGAGAACATCCTTGGCCACCTCTCACTCCTCTGTAACACTCTGTGAGAGTGCACTGCAAAAAAATTCAAATCTCACCAAGCATATTTGTCTCTTTTCAAGTCAAAATATCTCTTTACACTTAATATAAGACACAGTCACCAAACAAGCAAAATTTCCTTGAGCTACAAGGACTTGTTTTTAGACGGTGCATCTTGAATATCTTGTTTGGTGAAACTGTCTTGAAAACATCTTACTTTGAGTGGTATATAAAATTAAGCAAGCCTTTTTGACAAGTCAGAAGGTTTTTAAACTGCATGACACAAAAACACTTCCTAATACCAGTTAAAAATGGATCAAAATTAGTTTTTTTCCACCTAATTTTAAGATCCCTTTCAAGAAATCTTAACAAGTGTATTTCCACTAATTCCACTGGCAGATTTTTTCACTTATTACTAGCGAAAACACCTTGTATTAATTATTTTATTTCTTATTTTTGAAGGGCTATTTTTTGCAGTGTGGTTCAATAAATGATCAAATGTCCCACTCTTTCCTCCCTCATCACCATCTTTTAACCAAATCCTGGCGCCCGTTGTGCTCCCCTCTGAAAAGCCCCATCAGTCTGCCCCTCGTTTCTGCGCTCTGTCACTCCCTGACATCTCAGAACCCCTCTCTCACCCTCTTCCACCCCTGACCTCCTCCCCTCCATCTCGTGCATTCTCTCACCCTTTAAAGGGAGGATTTTGGGAGAGCCGGACTGAGAAGAATGATTGATGAAGTAACTTGTCATCGCCTCCCCCCCCCACCTCCCTCCCCGCGTCCCGAGCTCAGATGACCTTCAGTCTCTCTGCCTCTCTTCCATTTTGTTCCGTTATTTATTTACTTAGCACACAGCCCTCTCCAGGGTGCCTTGCTGTGGCCCACAGTTTATATCTACTGCTAGCCAGATATGCAGCAATATTTTTTTAATAGAGCAATTAAAGTCAGGTACCATGTTCACGGTTAACTGAACTGGTATTAGGTCCTGAGCGCAATGCTCTAACCCTCACACCACATAACACCACGTGCTGTCTCAGCAGAGCAATACCTCAGCATAGTCTCCATTCCAGTCATTAGGTTCCTATATATGTATGGATGTAGACATGTGTGAATAGATAGTACACTGTGAATACCTAATGCGGTGTTATTTATGATGTGCAGCTGGGAAACCACAGACCAGCAAGTATACATGCAAGCACCTTCTTTGCTTGACGCTCCTCCGTGGTCTATGAATGCGAGTGATAATGTTTTTAAACCCTATTTTCACAGAGACTGCTGTGCGGCGATGTGTCTTGTTGTAATAACATTTGATTTTCTGCTGAACCTTCCTCTAATAAGGTGTCATACATTTTGGATGTAAACACATGGGAACAGGTCAAGGTTAACTAAGTACTAACCCAAAGCTCTGGTGGTGTCTTCAGAGCTGTAGAGCTGAACCTTGTGCCACCCATGGATCCACACTACAGCCTCCTGGTTATTATGAGTCTGCTTCCTCTTTTCACTTTGAGGGGGCACTGACAACCTCTGACTTGTGACTCCTGTCTTTTTCTCTTTAAATCCTTTCCTTAAAAAGGGGTTCATTCTTTCAGCAGGTGTTGCCACGGCACTAGGTATCAATGGCTGCTTTTGGCGCCAGTGTAGTTTACAGTGTTGATTAAGCTGTGAGTATCTGAGTGGTTATGCATTTCAGGGTGGTGGCAGGCGCTTCAAATGACCATGCATCATCACTTAGAGGCCTAGTCTTACCAAAAGGAACCACACTGTTCCCAGATATGCTCAAACAGTCCATATAAAATATCCTGTAACATGCAGGGCATTGTGGCTGGTCCAGGAAATACATTGCGTCCTTGTCCAAGGAGAGTGGTTGACAGGAGATTACAGATTCATTGGGTCTTCTGCCCTGTGGCAACATGGTAATAAGCTTGTTTTCCTCCTCTTCCTCACGTACTTGTAGTGGTGTCACCGTGGGGAAAGGTATTTCCAGCACACACAGCCCAATATCTGCAAAATATGTGCAACATGTAAATGGTTGTGAGGGGCATCTGAAGAGCTGGACAGCAATGCATTGGTGAGATCGCTATGATCAATGACCACCTGTCTCCTGAAAGCAAGTCAGCACAATCAACCCAAGCAATGTCACAAATTGTCAAGAAGACACATTAGAGTGGACGCCCCAGGCTATCGAATGACAGCCTCTCACACACGCATTTTCGCCATCTGAGAGGACTTGGATGTGAATGATGTGGAAACTTTATTCCGCACATGTTCAGGTGTGTATTCCAGGCAGGGCACAGAGCGATGATCCAGCATCCATGTATGGTGCCCTCTCTACAACTAAGATCACCGGCTTTTTATCCTCCTTCTTTCGAGCTTTCCAGAACAGGAGGGCCTATGCTGGGCCTTTGCTGTGTTGGTACCAAGGAAACAACTTCGATGCCACTCCTCACTTAAATTTAACAGTCAGTAAGACTCAAGAGGGTAGCGTTTTGCACCTGTAGAAAGCATTTCTCTCCACTCCTGCCATGTCAGCTGGCACCCAGGTGTTTAGCTAAATTTCCCACATTTTCTCATGTTTTATGTTCTATGTGAAGAGCCCTCAACGCTTCCTCACTTGTGTTCTTACATGTCCTTCAGTCCTCTGACACCAAAAGGTCAATGCAGCATTTTATCAAGGCTCATGTTCAACAATTATCCAATTGCATCTCCCCTATCATCTAAGCTGATGAACTTATCACCACCAAAACAACCAAAACAAGCAAGCACAATCAAAAACGATGTTTAAATATGGTACTGTCATGTGTTGAATTCAGTCTGACAATTAAAAACGATCTAATATTGTATGTAGAATATTACCACTGGAAAGTACATGGAAAACATTTTTGCCATGGTGTAAGAACGGATAACGCAGATGCATTTCAAATATTGACACGCGGCATGTTGGCAAGAAGGTGATGTGCTGTCAAGTCATGAATGACAGCGAATGCTGTTGCGTTTGGTTGCTCTTGCTCTTTGCTGTTGACAGTCTTGACATCCATTTCATGGCTCCATTCCTGTCCTCCCTGTAGGCCATATGATTGTTTTGTTAAGGATGTGACAATTAGCCACAAATTTTATAATTCATCAGGTGACTGTGCCTATTGTTTAAACAAAAGCAAGTGTGTCTTCATGACACCACATACATCACGAGATGCCTGTTGTACATGTGGATTCCTCCTGCCTTTGAAGTCATGCGTAGTAACACAAGAAAACACAATCCCTGCATTGAGACTTTTGTGGGAAAGCCACAGCCACCTACACACCTGGATGTGTGGAGTGTTGTGATTAGGAGGGGCCAAGGAGGGGTCTATGCCCCTTCCTCCAAAACTGTGTTTCTCGACTATTCTTTTCATAACAGTCTATGTTTACCTGAAACAAAGTCTATTGTGGAACATATTTTTTTCCTGTAACCCAATGCAATGCCTACATTGATGTGAAGTAACAGTGACAGTTTTTCCACAAAAGTGTGGATGCAGGAACAGGTAATGTTTATGTCACTGTAGGTAATATATTAGCTGTAGTAGTAGTTTTCTGGTGGTTCCTCAAGTAGCATGACATTGTTAGATTATATGAGCAAGAGACATGTCATACAGGAGGCATTTCACCATTCCTGTTTACCTTAAAATTAGGTGCACCGCAGCACACTAATGGAAGGTGATTCTTGCATGAATGAGTGATATTCAGAGAAGGTTCTTCTGGTTGTTTCCTACACATACCCCCCTCACTTCACCATTTGCCAGGCTCAGGTACTCAGGCATAGGTTTGGTTTATGCATGATAAATGGCAAAAACCCTAACCCTAACCACCCTAAACCAAGCATATAAAATAGAGGGGGACAATAATAGTATGCATTGGAAGGTGTTCAGTTGAATGCATTTTAGGTAATAACAAGAGCAAAATCATTGAAAGAAATCATTTTAAATGTTTCAAAGTAAATATTTTTAAATGTTTAAACCTAGCAATATTCAGACTCGTTTAAATGGAGAAGCCCTTTTCACTACAAAATTAAGTATAAATTACATTTTAACCTTTAGTCTTTACTGTGCAGTGTCCTATCCTCATATTGGTGCTCTAATCTGTGTGACACTTCCTAATACCTGTCATTGTATCTCTTTGTATTATGTCTGTGTGAAAATCCTCTGCTCTCATGGATTTGATTTTAATTGGCGTTAATCGGTTGCTCTGTTGATGGCGTTTCCACAGTGACAGGTGTGTGGCACTGCGCTTCTCCCAAACACCCCCCTCCCCACCCTATGCGCATTATCACCTCTCCAGGGGGTTAAAGGGGGTGTTTATTCACCTGCTTCTCACCCTTAGATTCACACGGGCCAACCCCAAAAAAGACAATTTGCACTCACGTAGATGGACCGCAATATAAGAGGATATCGCAATGTGAGAAATAGCATAAGGTTGAAGGAGCCGGGCGGGTTTCTAAATTAAACAGTGTCAATGGGAGAAGACCTCAGCGGAATGTTCTCATTCCTGACCTGGCATCCTCAGATTGTGGGCAGTTCCATGATGTCAGGCAATTTGGTAGATTTTTATTGTCAACAGCTAAATAGGATAATAAGACTTTGAGTTGTTACAGAGAACGTTTAGATGGATAAGCATGCACACACATAGATAAACAGACTCACAAAGTACTGGCAGAGGGAGAGCGCACACCATTACTCAGTTGACACAGAGGAAGGCAGCAAGGAAGCACACAGTCAGATATTTGTTACAGATCCACATTCAGAGTGAATTTACTGGTCCCATGAGTTGCTCAATCACTTAGTCTGTTTTCACTTCATCCTACTATCTCCTCCCACTCTCTCCTTTTACTTGCTGTGATTGATTGCTTGCCAGAAGTAAATAGATAAATCAGCGAGTTGAAAATCCAGCTTTCCAGGCAGCGCCGAGAGTGATGAGATGGGAGGGATGGAAGGAAACAGATGTACTGAAAACAGAGGGAGACAAGAGCGGGAAAATGAAGACAGAGAGAGAAAAATAACGCGCCGGTTTGTTGAACATTACACCTGCGGGACAGACAAAGAGGGACAGTTACGTGGAGATGGCAGTGTACAGCAAAACACCTAAATGTACCAACTGCAGGGCTCAGTTCTGGGAAAGTACAAGGTGGACTGACAACAGAGAGGAAAAACCTCAAAGTACATAAACATGCTCCCTCTGGCCACGGTAAACGCAAGACAAAGTGCACTCTAAGAATATCCTGCCCCCTCTGTCAAAAACGCTTTGATGTGTGTCTGGGGCGCATGTAATTATAGGCAGGGCATGTGCTTAAGTGGTAATTCTAACCTGTGCTGGTATGAGAAAACTACATGAAGCACTGCGAACACCTAAGGCATGACATTGCGCACATGCTCCAGACTGATGTACAGCACGTGGCAGAGCTGAAGGCTGCGTGGAAGTGAGGAATAATGTTCTTTCTGAATGGAGGAGATTAAGTCTTTCACTGGTAACTGGCTTTTACGCCCTTCAGTTCTCTCCATTTGCATTTACATTTATATTCATTTGCTTAGCAGAACCCCTTATCCAGGGAAACTTACATCACTCACATTTTATACATACAATTATGATATTTACTGAAGCAATTCAGGTAAATAATTTTGCTCTAAGGCACAACAGCAGTGACCCAATTGGGAAACCTTTGAGTTAAAAAGTAAAGGCCAACAAAACCACACTTCCATGCCAGGGTTAGCTTTGACTTAAGTAAGTCAATCTTTACAGCAATCTTTATGCATAAAAGATTGGTCTCCCAACTGGTTGAATGATGTTGTGCTGTTGTCCACTTTCTTACATCCGTCCTGTACCTGAATGAAAATTCTCTTGTCTTTACAGGAAGAAAATCTAAAGCTGGAGCCCCTGCCCCTGGTAAGCCTTCTGAAGTTACAGATCTTGTGATATTTATATAAACTTGGTGGGGCCCCACGGTGTTAATCATAGATAAGTTAGTTACTTTAGATAAATAGCATTACTGAAACAAGTAACCAGACTGTCATTGTGAGGTCATTTTCTCTTTGTGTCCTTCACATTCTGTGTGATGGTCCTACAGAGCCTCTTTATGTGTAATAACAGAGCGGCATTCTCTCCCTATCAATGTGATTATTGTTGATTATTATTATTAATGGGTGGTTGTGCAGCTGTTTAAATCTCCCTCTACCTCTCTCTCTTCACAGCAAAGACTCCAGTCTACGAGCCTAATATTCCTGAGCCAACAACTAGAGCTGAGCTTCTGAAATGTAAGAAGCTTTTATCACTCTGTGTCAGTTTATTTCATGCTGTCAAATGTTGTAATAATAATATTAACATTAAAATATTATAAAGTGCTTTAGTTGAATCACCTTAGCCACCACCAATGCGTAGCCCCCACATGGGTGATGTAAGCAGCCAGACATTATGTGCAAAAATGCTCACCACTTGCCAGTGAGATGTAAGAATTATTTTGCTAATTAATTTGGAGTGTTAGACGGCCAGATTGAAAGACTAGAACTTTGGCCAGGACACTGGGGAACCCCTTACTCTAGTAATTGCCATGGGGTTTTTATGACCACAGTGACTCAGGACACAGGTTTAAAGTCTCATCTGAAAGATTTGGTCATTAATTAATTTTCTCTTTTCTCTTTCTTACTAACTTTCAATCTCTCTCTCCATCTTCCTCTTTCAGACTGGCTCCCCCTCTCACTGGATGACAGGACCGCTCAGAAGCTGCTGTGGATTTCAGAGGGGGGCAGTAAGGTGTCTCGTATGTCCGATGAGTCTGTGTGCCCTTACCTGGACAGACCTGAGAGATATGATCACTCGCCACAGGTGAGTCTGCCTGTCCATCTCAGTCAGTATGAATGTGCAGTAATGGAATCGGTGGGTTCGCACTAACCCACTCTGTCTCCCTATACCTCCCTCTAGGTCCTCTGTAAGGAGGTTGTGTGGGGCATGCGGGGCTACTGGGAGGTGGAGTTTTCGGGATGGGTGGTCATCGGGGCTACATATGAAGGAATGGGAAGGAAGGCTCAGAACGGGCCCTGCGGCCTCGGGGAGAACGACGGGTCCTGGGGCGTGGGCTGGGCCGGATCCTGCTACCACGCCTGGCACAACAGCGAGAACATAGAGATCCAGGCACCCTTGAGCCCCGTCATGGGCGTGTATCTGGATCAGCCGGCGGGGATCATGAACTTCTACATAGTGGAGGGCGGTCAGGAGGGGGAGGAAGGCGAGGGCAAAAAGGAGGTCAAGCTGCTGCATAAGTTCAAAGCCCCTTTCAAGGAGCGCCTTCTGCCCGGGTTCTGGGTAGGGAGGAAGTCATACTGCTGGATTCAGAAGAAACCGGAGTGAGGGGGAGAGAGAGAGGCATTGGGGGAGGGGAGGAAGATTGAGATTAGATGGGAGGATGAGGGGCAGAAGTGCATTGCAAAGGAGAAAAGAGAGTAAAGAATGGGAAGGTGCAGGCTCAGGGGGTTGGGGGAGACCTCAATGGGGAAAATAGCTGAAGAAGAGGAGGGATAAGGCTAGCATGAAGTGGCAAAAGAGTCAATGAAAAGCAGATTGAATAGGTACTTGCTTGTTGATCAGTTATATACTAACAGAAAATTGATTATCATTACTATCTTCTTATTGTTATAATGACATTCTCGTAATTCCTCCACAGCAAAGTGACAATATATTCCTTATAATTAGAAAAAAGAGTAAAAAAGATAATGGTGGCAATTTTGATGATACTAAATTTGATAACCATTCAAACAATTATATATAGTTACTAGTATTTACTTTAACCACGCTTACCATACTATAGTACTATAGTATTTACAATATTATTGTACTACTAATAATAGCTATCATTGTTATTATGTTACTCTTATTACCATTATAATGTCCTTGCACATTACATTTTTTTAAGTTTGCATTTAGCACTCATAGTTGTGCTATGCTGGTAACTCTGTATGTTGATTTATTTCCAGTGCGGGAGATTGTGATTTGGGGCTAATTTAATTTTGTATCTGAAGTGCCAGTGTTTATGACTGTATTCATACTGCAGTGAAATGAAGATGATAACAATAAACATGAATGTACGAAATTATAAAGGTGGAATTATTTTGAAAGCGTAAAACACCCCACAGGAGAGAATACAAGAGGAAATATGACTGGACCAGAAAGCAGAGAATGATTTAATGGCAAAAATGTAAGAGCATGATGTTGTGTAGAGATCTCTGCTCTGCAGCTGGTCCTGTACTTTGATCACAAATTTGGGCAAAGCTTTTTTCTGTACACGTGCACCATATTTCATTGAAATCTGAAAGCTTGTAATACAGTGTAACTACCAAAAGCAAATTTTTCACAAAGGGTTTTTTTTTCTGTATTAAAATTTTTGTTCCTTTAGTGTCAGGCTTAAAAGGAGCCTCAAAGATAAAAAAAAAGAGCTACAAATAACAAAACAGTAAGAGAGAGGCACAGACTGAAGCGTTTTAAATTATTCATTTATTTGCTCTGGCACATTGGTCCTGTACTGGAGGGTGCGGACACCATGGACTCGTGAAATCCAAAATGACACACAGAAAGCAACAAAAACAAAATCCATCTTTAAGCAATAATCAGATGACATGAATAATCTTCCATGTAAGGGAAGGATAAATAAAAGAAGACATGAAAAATTAAGACAATGCTTATGAGATACTAAATTCTGTTTTTAATCAAATGATTCAAAGGCCTGTGCCAGATGAGGAATAAGACTATGGAAGCAGATTATAAGACTATTAAAGGCCAGAGGTTTTTTTGACATTCATGGCGTGCACATGTGTGTTAGCCAAGCATTACCAGACATCTGCTGAAAGCAGACAGCAGCTGCAGCTCTAGCCAGAGCGGCTGTCAGCTTCTTGCCTTTCACTTATGCAAGACCATGCTTAGGTCTGCCTTCATCCTGGTGTTATGTTGCCTCTGCTGGTGACTTGAGGTATTACATCACTTTAATTAACATGAATAACCATGTGAGTATTTGCTCCTACTTTTGTTTTAACATTGTGAAGAAGCCTTGTGGGTTTGGACAGCTGTGCGGACCCAACTTGTGTATTTTGACCAAAGATACCTGAAAGGACACCTGAAAGCAGTAATGTCTGTAAGCCTACACCGAACACAGGTCATTTTCTCCTGCTGTCATTGATGAAATAAAGTACCTCTGCTTTGAGGTACTCCCCACAAAACCAGTCACATACCCTTGCATTTAACATGAAGGCAGTGAAAAACTGTTTCACACCATAAACTCTTTTTCCATCCAAGGTGTACAGACGTGCTCAGAGTAGACACAAACCACAGATCCACCGCAAAGAGAGGGCATCTAGTGGACAGAGATGTACACTTCAAAAAAGGTCTCTGCTAACCCAAAAATGTTACACTCTCTCATTATTTCATTTCAGCATCACTTTATTATTTCTATATATCACTGTCTTCTCCACACCTCACTCCCCACAACCTCTCAGAAAAAAACACCACACTGCCACAGAAATAACACCAACAAAACAGCATCACCTTTCATTGGTTTGGTTTCTTTATTTAAATTGTACGCATACATTTAACAGCTTGAAATGTTGGAGATGCAGTAGATGCAGTTCTCCCACCCCCCCCCCCCTCTCTCTCTGTAGTAAACCTTTCTCAATGCCAGCATCAGTCTGAACACAGCATATTACTCTTTCAGTCATATTAATGTATTGTGATGCACAGTCAAGTCAGTGTGTACACTTCACTCACCCCCCTTCCTAGCGGGGTCAGCAATGTTAGTGCATTGTATTATCCAGTCAGCTAATCAATCAGTCACTCTCTTTCCATGCTCTTGGGGTCAGTGTCACAGTGTGGTGTGCAATGAGTATGTGAACTCTTTCACTGTCAGTGTTGTGAATCACACAACAAGTGTTTCCTGTATCCTCTCTCCCTACGAGCTGCATGCGGTCAGCCTACAAGTATACTCTGTCAGTGTAGTGCACAGTCAACCAGTCTGAAAGTACAAAAAAGCATACTCTCTCAGAATCAACGTAGTGTACATTAACCCCTCTGTGTTAGTGTGCCATATGGTCAGTAAGTATGTCAGTATGCGTCAGTGTAGCATACAGTCATTAAGTATATATATGTATACTTTCAGTGTGTCTGTAGCTGGTGTCATGTCGTGTCGTGTCATGTCCTGGTGGTCAGTGGATGTACCCTCTCTCAATGCTTGAGGGAGAAGTCCCCCGTGTTGAGGCGGGGCCGGGGCAGTCCTCCGAACATCTCTGTGCCGTCGGTGGCACCAGGGGCGAGCAGAGCCTGCATGCTGGCAGCGATGTGGTCCAGGTCAGGACAGCCAGGCTGAGCAGGGGGGGCACAGAAGAAGACAGAGAGGGGTTAGTGCCACAAAACACTGTCACTGAGGACTAAGTGAAGGGGACAATGAGAAAAGAAATAGGCAGGAGAGACAGAAGGAGGGAGGGAAGAGAGGGTCGGTCTTTCATGTTAATGCACTAAACTGCTTTGGCAACACTGGATAATTCTTGCTATGTGAAGGAAGCAAGTTTCAATCTAAAGAGGAGAAGAGGGAGAAACAGTGAAGGAGACAGACGTGGGTGGGGAAAGTAGCCATGTAACCCTAGTAACACAATATATCTGCTTCTCTCAGCCTGAGAGACAGAGTGATACCACAATGGCATCACATTGTTGTCGTTATTGATGTTCTTATTATTATTACATTATATATATATATACGATGTTGTCTGGTTGTTTTTTCTGTTGTTTTCTTTGGTTGTTATTTGTGGATTATCAGTATGTACTATTTCATGAAAATTAAATTGGTAAAGTGAAATGAGACAGAGACAGAGTTGAGGGGGGACCACGTACCCGCTCTCCGCTGTGGTTGTCGCCCTGCGCTGCCCGGTTCCCCCGGTAGCCCCACACAGGCACAGAGACGGGGAGGGAGCGGGCCATGGACAGAGGATGGTGGGAGCGGGCGGAGAGAGAGAGCTGCCCGACGGCCATGCTGCGGGGAGGGGGCGGCGCGTCCTCGCTCAGCGAGCCTGAGGGGAAAGACACGAGCACGCTACTCCCGCGAACCGACGCGGTGCAAGAACCCTCCCCCCCAACACTGTGGCCCAGACGAAGAGCCCAACTGCAGCGCACCCCCCTCTGCCCCCCCTCTCACCATCAGTGCTCTCCTCTTCTCCGTCAGACTCGAAGAAAGGCTCGCAGTCCCGAGAGAGAGAATCTTCATCCATGGAGAACACTCCTGACAGAAACAAACAGCGGCTTCCTGAGCTCCTGAACACTGCAGCAAGTCAGAACGAGGGGAGAGAGCTCCGAAGTTCAACATCCCAGCCTACTGGTTCTAGGTTCTACTAGGTTCAGCCTACTGGCACAACCTAGTCACGTCATCATATTCACCATTACATTACATTACATTCATTTAGCAGATGCTCTTATCCAGAGCACAAAAGAACAGAAGCGTATCCATTCAGGTGTCAGACCATTACAAAGAGATGGGAGGATGTTTCCCCTCCCCTTAGACTGCCCTCTTCAGTGCAGTGTGTGAGTACGCACTTAGCTGTTAAAAACTACTGCAAGTACTGATACTGATCACTATCACCACTGTCATACATGTATGATACATCATTTGCAACAATTGCACAATTAACCAGCCACAATATGTGACAAATGTGTTTCACTTTTTTCCTAACAATTGTGCTAGCTAACATTTGCACTTTGTGCTAAAACAGAACAGCACTGGCATGAGATTTAAGAGAAGGCAAATATGTGGGCACAAACACACAAACTGATAAATTGTTTAAGTGAGAGAAATGGACAGAGAATCAGAGTCTGAGATGACTCAGATAGTATTTTGTGATTTGCTTTGTGTCGTTTACCAAAGCCACTGGGACAGCAATCGCAGGTCGCTGGTTCGATTCCCAGCTGGGGCACTATTGCTGCACACTTGAGCAAGGTACTTAACCCACAATTGCTTCAGTAAATGTCCAGCTGTATGAATGGTGAACTGTAACCTAAGTCGCTCCGAATACGAACGTCCGCTAAATGACAACAATGTAACGTCTACCAGAATCACTAACCTGCTGTCTCGTTCAAATTCCCCCTCCTGCTTTCCATGTCTTCCTCCTCCTCTTCTTCCTCCTCCTCCTCTTCGACTCCCTCGGGCCTCTCCCTCACTCTCTCCGCCTCCTGAATCACAACCCTCTCTCGCTCCCTTTCCCCATTTCCATTCTGTCCCACGATCTGGCCAATGGCGGAGGCTGAACTGTAGATTGACGGATAGCTCTGCGAATACAGTCGTGCACTCGGGCTAATGGTTCCAGCCCCACCTTCCCCTGTCAAGCCCTTAGAGAGAGAGAGAATAACACCAGGACAGAGAAAGAGGGAGAAGAATGAATACCTGTAAAACAAGTGATTAATATTAGGCAGACGCAGGTTTGTCAGAGCCAGTCACACATGTCCTGTTTATTCATAATTTTCTTATATGGTTTGGGCAGTCTGCATGTAAGCAATCAATCTCTATTGAGTTGATTAGTAACATAGAGATTAGAAGAGTTATTTATCTGTGTTTCTGAGTATATAACACACTTCTGAGAAACATACACCATGCAAAGGTAGACACACTCAATAACACAGATGCAGGCAGAAGGCCACAGTCCACTCACCCCTCTGATTCCAGTCTCAGTGGGAGTGTCTATTCCCAGAGTGGCTCCTCCCCTCTCTCCTCCCCCTACGTGTGTTTGCCTGTGCGCAGTTAGCACCGAGGTGGAGTGAAGCACAGCGATGTCATCCATGTAGCGCCGCGAAGACTCGGCCAGCGGCCCCTGGCCCCAGACATGATAGGAGAAATCCCACTTCCTGCTTCCGGGCCCTTCGCCGCCGTCCCATTTCCTGGTGCCATCTCCCTCGGCGGTCAGCAAGCGGAACTTCTTGCTCGCAGTCAGGATGGCGAGATCGCACCCCGACTTTTGGCAGTAAGCCTCTGCCGCAGACAGCAGGGCCAACCAGCTCTCCTTGTGATTGTCTGGGATGTCGGGCTCAGAGGACTGGGTGATGCTAGCCATGACGGTCCGACTGGGTGGCCAACGGCTTTACGGAATTTGGTTTATAATGATCTTATTACAGAGGAATGTAGAAACGTTTAACGTGCTGATTGCTGTGCTGGATGAAACAGATTTAACAGTAGTTTAAATTAGCTCCTTCAACCGGATTGGCTTCTTGATAACTACTGCTTTATCTCTGATGACGCGTAGGGTTTGTTTAGATTTTTTGGGGTTCATTAGTTAAATGGAGATTCAGGACGGCTGTGCATATGCTGCTTGTGTGTAGACAGCTATTCCATGTGTGGCAGTATGTCCCCAGTGAACACTTCCCTATACCAGTCTTTGTACCATGCACATGATCTGCTCGTACTACCTGTAGAACTCTACTTGTTTGCACACAAAAAGGTTTCTCTTGGGCTCTTTTCTTTTGGCTCTTAGTGCTCAAATCATTTTCTTTTTCAATGTGTTTTCTTTGGTTGCGATTTCCTGTGTTTCTCAGTGCAGTCTGAAAGCATTACAGTGTCCAGTCTATGCACATATGCATTACTTTGTTGATTCCTTACATTCAGAGAGAAGCCTAATGGTGAAAGAATGGTTCACAGTCTTATGTTGAGGCTCAGTCTGTTGAGTGGCAGTGTCAATGATGGCAGAGGGGAGATGTACAGAATAACTGGGGGAGACACTGAAGGCTGTAACTCAGTTGGTGCCACCTAGGGAGAAAAAAGTGACCCAAGAGATTATCAGATGACCAGATAGATTACCAAACCAGAAGAAGGGATTACCACTGTCATAAGAGACAGCTTCAGTTAACACACTGACTCTCATTAGTGAAACCCATGAAACAATGATGTATTGCTTGATGAGGCTGTACTCGTTGCATCGTTGCTACCACGTTTGTGCATAATGCGAACAGATAAAACATAGATTATGTCAGGGTTCAAGACTGTATCTCTATCTCTATCTCTTTCTTTTCCAGAGCAAGGGGACATCTGTGGGCACGTATTCTTCAGATATCAATAGTTCGAGTATTAAAAATGGATAGTGTCCCTACGTAAATGCATGCAAAATGATGTAAATGCAGCGTGCATGATGTTAGCGGAGAGCAGATCGCATAAGAAGCATACTATTTGTTAACCTTCTGATTTCATTCCGCTCAGCTGATGTTTCTCGCACCGTAAGAAGCATCGCCGTTTGTGGTGCATGGTATGACATGGTCTGGCATTGTGCTTGCTAGGTGCAAACAAACAGCGAACTGCATTACCCCCTGCGGCGCCCAGCTTTCATCCCTTTCTCGCGCACCCCGTATTCTCCCTCCCCCTCCGTCTTGCGCTTTTAAATAGCATAACAAGTTGCCCAGCCAAAGCCTTGGGTACGTGACACGAACTGCCTCCCACTCCCTCCTCTTTCTCAATTTCACTGTTGATGACTGCAGAATCCAGTCCAACAGCGATCGCAAACCCCCACTGTAGCTAACCGTACATGACAATCGCGTCTGATGTTTGTTTGTTTTTTTGGCAAGCTAGCTAGCTTAGCAAGCAAACTGGGTATGCCTCCACCGCCACCACATTTTACCCCAATGCCCAATCTCACCCCTTATCAAAGGCATAACGTGAAAGCGTGTGGCAGAAAACGTTGTGAGTATCACTTTACTTACACTTTATGTTCCTTCCTCCCTCAGTTGCACGTATGTTTCTTTTCCTTCAGTTTATTTCTTTCTCTATCTGCCTCCCCGTCTGTGCAGATCGCTTTCCCCAGGCTCTCCGACGTAACGACGTCCTATACAGTAGCTACGTGCGTTTCGCTGTTTACAGTCCACCCAATGGTGCCCCAACGCGAACACTGCCGCCTGCGTGCGGGCTCGTTCTCGCTTCGTCTATCTGCTTGGGCAACGTGCGCGCTCCCGCCTCAGTGCGTAAGTGTTTTAACTGTGTACAACAAAAATAAAAATATTCTCATATGCTGCTAGAAGGTCACGTTACAAGTTTACATCTGTGTTTTTGGTTATCCACAGTGAACGGGGTTATGTATCATGAATTAACAGCTGCCGCCTACCTAGCCATTAAATATGTTCATGACTTGAATGACCTGTACCATTAGCTGTCCTGGCCCATGTCATCATCCGGATAGCTGCTACTTGCGTAGACATATTTTTTATTATTGATTTTTATTATTATGATAATGATACAGTCAGATCTGCAACCCAGTTAGAAACTACTCCCCAACCTTGTCCCAACTCTCTAAGGTCGACGTTTTTACGTCCGTCTTTTAATTCGTTTTCTTGATTGGCTGTTATCTCCACTAACGCCTGACACAGGGCGGTGCATTCAGCTAGGCGGAAGTGTCGTCTGGAGTTGCGTTGTTTTGGGAAAAATACATTGGTGACGAGAGAATGGAGTCGAACGGGGCAAGTCACAAGGTAAGAGTATTTTATGGTCATCGTGTGATATGTCTTCCTCTAGCAAGTTGTTGTATTCGCTTCTAGCGATGTAGGCACAAGAATGTATGGTGTGTTAACTGTTTACCAATTTCATAGACAATGTTTGGTCCTGAGAATTGTCTATAGTCTAGAGTGGTGTATTTTAAATAGCCAGCTGCTCGTACAGCAGCTACCTGGTGAGTAATCAAAGAAGCTGGCGAATGATTCTGATATCATCCTGGGAACAGTTTGCCCGTATCGCTAGTTTTCCTCTGAAAACATATTTTCTGAATTGACAACCTAAAATCAGAATGATCTGGAAGGGGACTCAGAATCCCCAAATGTCAATGTGCTAATTTCTAGTCTGGGTAGATGTCTACTGGTTTGTTTACTTTAGCTGGTAGGCTAAGTTTAGTTAAGTCATGTATTACTGACATTAGTCTACACCTTGTTGCCTATCTAGCGAACTACATTCTGATCCGATGAATAATGGGGGTAATAAATAGACAACTGTACTGTCAGTGGCGCACTTAGATAACGACAAGGATTGCGAGGAGGGGGAAGTGGGTTTGGATGGTACTCCCCCGGGAATCGCAAAGTTTTTTTTGTTAAAATGTGGCTTGAGTTCCACTAACCTTTAATGTAACATCTGTTGTAACGGGAGCATTGGTTATTAGAAAAGTAATAAATGCCTTTAGCTACATTTGTAGTCATTCAGTTCATCCTTTCTTTAGGTAAACATTTTGATCAGTGAAGTAACCATTGAGCCTTTAACCTAAATGGACAACCGAAGAAGTATACAGTTAAAAGTAAACGAAGTTAAAAGTAACGAAACTGCAGTGTTCTTTCTGATTTGAATCCTAAATATTTTGGAAATATTTAAGATTCAAAAATCTAAAATCAATCGGTTGTCCAGAAGCTCATATACAATAAGTGTATTTCTGTTCAATATTGCAAACTAATGGAACCGTGGTTTTCCACTGTTTTACTAGGCAGTGAAAAAAATAACAAATATAAATAAATCGGCATTATTAAGTTATGAAAGTTTGAAAATCAAAAGCAAGGAGTGGTAAGCAGGATAATCTGATTAACATTTTTGTCCTTTTTTCAGATTTATGTCAGTTTGTCATACTATGTTGTATTCAGGCTGGCAGTATTTAGATTCTCTTACAGCCTATTGTCAGTGATCCGAGAGAAACATGCTGGCCATACATACATATTGATTATTTCATCTAGTGGTGGCTGTGCCACTGTCTACAGTTCTGTCAAAAGGAACTTTCCATTCCAGTGTGAAATTTGAAAAACTATTTTTTGTACATCATCACATATGTTGTATGGCAGTGTACATAGCAGCATGCCTTGTATATTACTTGATATCATGTTTATAATGTGTCTGATTCAGAAACATTTTGTCTGGCTTTTGTGTGTGCTATAGCTGATCTTTGAGAAGGAGGGGGTGTACCTACACACCAACGCAAAGAGGAGCAACCAGGACACCACCATTCCAGGGTTCATCCGCATCGTAGAGAGGGTGAGAAGCCTGTGGGGTCTAGACCCAAGTCATACTTCAGGGCACCCAAATCACAGGCTTTGAAAAGAGATAAGAGACAGCTTTAAGAGAAAACACCTTAGCATGCACTCAGCTGCTTGCGTAATCAAAGATCAATGACTGTTTGCGAAAAGCTTAAACTTTGACAGAAGAGAAGAAGGGTGGCACTTCTTAATATGTTTTAATATTATTATTATTATCATTACCGAGAAAATACACTGAGAAATTGATCCCAAAATCATGTTTCACAGATGTTTGTGGTGTGGTCAGATTTTAATGATGATTATAGATTTTCCCCAGAGGGGACTTAAACTCTGCTGAAAAACCAGCAGTAGAAAAATTGAATTCTTTTCTCTTATGAAGTACCACACATTAGGAAGTGGTGAGTGCTCTGTAAGGAACTGGCACACTGCTTCTGCTTTTTTTTTCTCAGGTAGAATTTGAGGTTGAAAGTCAACAGAAAAAGAGAAAGGGGATACATGAGCCTACAAATAATTTTAAGAATTTAAATAATCTATTATGAACATTCCTACTCACAGGTGTTTTATGACCAATTTCAGGGTGGAGAGCCAGCACTGGAGTGGAGCCCTCTTGAGGAGGAGAGAGGAAGTGCACCCTCTGTGTTCTATACCAAAAAGGTAAATGAGTGTGAATGAAGCAATCCACCAGGCCGAGAGTGTCATGCTCTCTGCACTTATCTAAGAATGTACATTGAGTACATCTCTGTCTGCAACAAGACTGTGTCCTAACAACTGAACTGTGTTCATTTATGTAGGAAGGGAAAACTCTTGTTTGTAAAATTTTGTAGATGTCTAGTTTAAAAAATCCCTTGCAAACCAGGATATTTCAGTAGCTGTTGGAACAGCAGGATTGTGGACCTCTGATTATTTGCTTACAGCCTCCCTCTTGTCTAACACCAGTATCAGGCAGGTCAGCATGCAAGATCATTCCACCTTTTTATCTAAACCTCTCTCTATCAGGATGGAGATGGAGGGGAGGAGGAGACGAACTTTGACCCTGGTTATGAGCCAGACTGGGCAGTCATCAGCACAGTGAAAAGGGAGCGAGAGCACCCCCCAGTGAGAGAGACAGGTAGCGCAGCGACTCCATTCTGTCCTTGTGAGAAGGCTAGGGCCTATCGGAGATGTGAATTTTCCCATTTCCTTTCCCAGGTCAGTGGGGTTCCTTCTCCCTCCCACTGTCGGAGCTCTACTCCTTACGCCGAGCCAGGTTCTCCCTCGGACGGAACTTCCTGGTGATCACCAGCAGGGGGGGCCACCCCCTCCCCCCTCTGCACTTCCACAGGGGAGGCACCATGGAGCTGCTGCGGGCCCTTCAGCGCTATATCATCCTGGCACCGTGAGTCTGCTGTCTGTTTGTCTGCTCCGTGTCTGTGGCAGCTTCTGTCTGTCTACAGCGTCAACCTCACTGCCTCTGTCTCTTCTTTTTTCTCTCGCAGGTCACCAATGGATGCACGGCTCTTCCTGGTGTACCCTCACGACTCTGGCGCCCTGTCACAGTCATTTGATGAATTGCACCTTTTTGATGAGAGTGGATCTGATCTTGTGTCGGTAAGTCAGTTTCTGTGTGTGCGTGTGTTTGTGTGGGTTCGACACATGCGGCAGTGTCTGCACAGTCATTTTGTCCACACTTTGGACTAATTTAAGTCATTGTGAATTTTTTTTTTTCCAGAAAGTTTGAATGTTCTGAATTAACAGTCTCAAGCTGTCAGTGTGAATGTGTTGGAGTGCCTAATCCCTCTCTGTGTAAACACAATGTATTAATATTGTAGTTATTCTAGTGTCAGTGTTGTTGCGCTGTGCTCTCCTGTCCTCAGTCTGTCTGATTTTCGAAGTTTGTGGGTCTCTGTCAGTGAGATTTCATATGTGTGTTTCTGCTGTTTGCACTGTATTAATCCCCCTGTTGTTCTCTTGTACTCTCTCTCTCTCTCCCAATTCTGTCCACAGAGGTTTATTCAGGACCCCTATGCAACTACGTTTGGGGGATTCTCCAAGGTCACCAACTTCTTTCGAGGAGCACTTCGGCCACAGGACTCCCCACTCCATCCTCGGTCCCCTCAGGACTCACATGGCCCCCTCTCAGCTGATGAAGAGCCTGGGTTTGAACTCATTACCTGTGTAAGAGGAGGAAGGGACGGGGAAACCACCGTTCTCGCACTGACAGAGAGATAGAAAGAAAAATGCTGGCTTTGTCTAACCTGTTTGCGATGGTCCATGGAGAACAACAATGTTAATTCTGAGTACTTTGGGCCAGGGGCCTAACACAGCCCACATACCCACAAAACACTTGTGTGTTATATACGTCTGCAATATACTGCTTCCCTCTGCAGTACAGAAAATTGTTTCCAGATAAGAAGTAATGGGTCATAGCAATATGCATGGGTAAATGGAAAAGTAAAATGCAGTTCTGGCTTCTGCTACCGGGAAACCATGTCACTGGCTCTACCTATGAATCCCATGCTGACAGTATGGTGATATCTCTAATGTAGTACATGGAGAAACTCTGCACAAGATAGCGTAGCGTATCTTGAGGTTCTTCTCTCAAGTGCTAGGCTATTGCTTGCAAGTGAACAGTTGTCCATTTACTAGTCATAGTTAGTCCAGGAGAATAGGACAAAAACTGATAGTGTAATAAACTGAAAAGAAAAACTGAAAGTGAGTTTGAAAATGTGTATTCAGCAGGAGCTAACATCTGTGAAGCACTTCTGGGGATGAAAATTATAGAGAAAGGTGCTCTGACTGACTGTGTGTTGTTGTCATCAGGGAGCAGAACTGGGTCCAAGGCCGGAAGTGACAAGGGGGGAGCCCCTGGACAAGTGGGACGAGTTTTTGGACCCAGAAGGTCGAGTCAAGGATCCCCAGCAAATCAAAGAGATCATTTTCAGAGGGGTGTGTCCTGTTTTTAATGATTTGAATATGTTACGATAACCTTAATTCTGTGTTTTTTGCTGCTATAGCCTGTCTGCCTGTGCACATTGATTGTTGTATTATTTATTCTTCCCCTTCTCTCTCTCTCTCTCTAACTCTCATGTAGGGCATCACTCCATCCCTTAGGAAGGAGGTGTGGAAGTTTCTCCTGGGTTTTTATCCTTGGAACAGCACAGCCAAAGAGAGGGAGGACATTGTGAGAGTGAAGACGTAAGTGGCTGACTCACTATTAACATGCTGAGGAGACTCTGGATCAGCATTTATGCCATAAGAACAAATGGCAGCAGTTCTTACACAGTGCCACTTCATTAACACAGGGATGTGATAAAGTCTTATAGAAGAAATATAGCAAAGCAAAAATAAATACAAACTCTACAGAACTGTGTAAGCAAAGGAAAATGCTTGAGTAATGGGTTATCCACCTAATTCCAACTCTTTTTGTCTTGCAGTCTGATCTGTCTACCTCTCTGTTCTGTATTCCCTTCAGGGATGAGTATTTCAGGATGAAAGTGCAGTGGAAGTCGGTCAGCGAAGAACAGGAGATGAGGAACTCCCTGCTCAGGGGATACCGCAGCTTGATTGGTCAGTCCTGCCGTCTGTTAAACCTTGTCTGTGCATCTGATAGGAAGGTGGTGGTGCTGATGCCTTTCTGTCCCATCATGATTGATTCATCCAGCAGTCCATCTTCTCTGTGACACTAATTACTTCGCTGTAATTGCCTCATTCATGACCAATCCTGGGTGTCTCATGCGGTTATGGCCTCTCTGTTCCTCAGAGCGAGACGTGAGCCGGACAGACAGACACAACACCTTCTTCTCTGGCAATGATAACCCGGGGCTGACCCTGCTGAATGACGTCCTGATGACCTACTGCATGTACAACTTCGACCTGGGTACGACCTCCTGAAGGACAGGAGCCTTCTTCCACATTTCAGCTGCTGTCTGTGAGGCAGCAGTCAAGCCAAACTAAAGCCATGCATTACCAGTGTTTCTCCGTCCTACTCCTGGAGCCCCCCTGTCCTACATATCTTCTATCTATCCTTGTGATTAACATACTCTTGATTAAATCAGGTGTGCTCAGCTAATCAAAAGTGCCACTGATGAGTTCAGTCAGGTAGGTAGAGCAGGGAAAGATGGAAAACGTGCGGAGCAATGGGGCTCCAGGAGCGGGATTGAGAATCAGTGCATTAGACTGTTCTGGTTTTATCACTCAGATTTCCACTCGTTATCAGGATTATTGATAAACTCAAAACATAGACAGGAGCAGGAAAGAAATAGGCAGTACACATTGGCTGCAGCTCGTTTGCTTGCTTCCTGGGGCATGCAGCCGTGAAACACCATCTCTGTTCGAGCAGCTCAGTCATTAGAGAAGGACCCTGCTGTTCCAGGGCTGCTTGAGCCAGTTGTAGCCAGAAATATCTGTGACTGTAGCTTGTCTGTCTCTCATTTTAGCCCACACAATGTGTTAGTTTCTCCCAACCCTACATTAACAGCTCGTAATGCACAGTTTTGAGTCTTCTCTGTCTGACTCTTAGGTTATGTCCAGGGAATGAGCGATCTCCTGTCCCCCATCCTCTTCGTCACTCAGAATGAGGTGGAGTCATTCTGGTGCTTGACTGGCTTCATGGAGCTTGTGGTCAGTAGGAGGTTATGTTGAGTTGCATGGTATTGCTCATTGTTTACATCTGTGGTTTTGTGTGTGTGTGTGTGTGTGTGTGTATGTATGTATGTTTGGAAAGAGACTACAGACTGTACTAACCCTCTGTCTTTGCCTTTATGTCACAGCACCAGAACTTCGAGGAGTCTCAGGAGGCCATGAAGCAGCAGCTCTTACAGCTCAGTATCCTACTGAAAGCACTGGACCCAGAGCTGTGTGACTACCTGGGTAATACACAAATACCACTACGCCTCTCCTTACCTGTCCTGCTTTACCTGTTTCTATCCACCCCTCCCTCTCTGCCTGTCTCTCTCCTACTTTACCTGTCTTTCTCCATTTCTCCCTTCATCCCTCTCCCAGCTCCTCCTCCATCTTGGTATCCTCCACTTGTTGTGTGTGACCTGCAGCTTAGAGAAATGGACTTGCTTCAGCTGTTTTGTCTTATTACTCAAATACTGGTAATGAAAACAAAATGGCTCACTGTAGCTTCAGAAGTGAGAGGGCCCCAGGGGCACAAAGGCTCAGGGAGTCTGTGAAGGTCCATCGTGAGGGAGGGTGATCACCTCTTTATCATAGTGTTGTGTTTTATTTTATGATTTCATTTTGACACGCATACAGTATTGTCTTAGTCTATTATCCATAGTACTTTGATTTGGCTGTGTTTGTGCTGTATTATACTTGGTTATATTAAACCTTATTTCCCTCTTCGCCTCCATCTGAGACACGCTTTGTTGATGCAGGATGTTATGGTACATGTGAGTAAGTTCTCTGTCTTTCTTCCAGACTCTCAGGACAGTGGTTCGCTGTGTTTCTGTTTCCGTTGGTTACTGATCTGGTTCAAGAGAGAGTTCTCCTTCGAGGACATCCTGATCCTGTGGGAGGTAGGATTGGGCAGGAAGGGTTAACTCTACTTTCAGCATAGTTGCCATTTGCATCTGTTGAACTGCATTGACTGCCTCTCAGAAAGAACTTGTGCTCTTTCAGCTCCTAAACTTTGAGAGAGGACGTCTACTTTAATACTGTGTTTGAACAATAAAGATTATTTGAATGATAATTGCATTTTAAATGACCGCTGAACTGTAATGATACATGGAATATACGTGTAATAGCATCCTTAATACGCCTAATTTCCCTAGGTGTTGTGGACTCGCCTGCCTTGCCCAAACTTCCATCTGTTGACGGCCTGTTCCATTCTGGAGTCGCAGAGGGGAGAGCTGATTGGCTCCAACCATGACTTCAACACAATTCTGAAGGTATTCCACGAAGCCAGTGACTCTTAGGGCCCTGCCATCACGCATATTGTTAGGGCTGTATAACTGAATGTTGGTTCTCTGCAGCACATCAACGAGCTGACGATGAAGCTGGACCTGCAGTCAGTGCTGTGTGGAGCTGAGGCTATCTACCTGCAGCTTACCCGATGCAAGGTGACCGCACTCAATTGGAACCAAGGCTGAAACCACATGGAGAAATGTTATCTGTCGATTTAAAAGAGTGAAGGAAATGAAATGTGAAAGCAGGCATAATTTTTTTTTTTTTTTATGTGTCACTAAACATTTGATCGTGTCACCACATGGGCACATATTGCTGACATATGGACTGTGTAGATTTGATTACTGTATGTATGTGTGTGTGTGTGTGTGTGTGTGTGTGTGTGTGTGTATAAAAGCATCTGTACTGGCCTGTGCTGCTATTGGCTATGTTCTCTCCTCCACTCTCTTAGGAGTTGCCTGTGAAGGTCCAGGAGGTGTTGGGACTGTGCCCCCCTGCCAGCTCGAATGAAAACAGCCCAGATTTAGAACCAAGTGAGACGCAGCCGCTTATTGGCCAATCAGAAGGTGGAGCTGCTGCTGCAACCGCCCAACCAGGGAACAGCTGTGAGACAAAGCGCCCACCCCCTTCGTACCCTTAACTCCAAAGGACTTAGCAGGAGACAGGGATCGAGAGGAAGAGGACAAGAGAAGTAGCGAGGGGTTTTTTGCCTGAGATACTGTATATACTGTAGAAAGAGAGGAGGATACCATATTGACTGTTAATAGGGAAAGAAAGGCCAGTGCTGAAAGTGAGAGAGGTGATTTAACTCTTTATTTCACTCCTTAGTTAAAGATATATAGTTTTCAACATTTGTTTGTGCTTATATATGCCTGCGTATACATTTATGCCTATTTATCTACACAATATTTTTTCCACCTGTCTCTTTTGATGTGGCAGCGAGTCCCTTTAATGTGTCTTATGCTGATGTGATCTGTCTCTGTCCTTTCTTGAGTACACACTACTACAGTCTAGCTGTCTTGGCTTGCCCTTACTTGTCTCTCCCCCTCTCTCCTTTCCCCCACTCTCTCACTCCCCTCTTATATAAATGACAGAAGATAAAACTCACTGACAGCTGTTTGTTACTGAATGAGTTTAAGTTGTTCTGATGCTCACCTGCATGTCACCTGTGTCACCTGTGTCTGTCATATGTATGGTATGTTATAACCATATTTTATTATCTTGATCTACGAATCTTAATACAAATAAAATATATTCCCAAACTCTTAAACAGCTAAGTGCTTGCTCAGTTCATGTGTTAAATTTCTCCTCACATACCACTCTGGAGGAAAAGCGAAGCCCACATCCCATCTCACTCCTCCTTTTGTTTGTCTTTCATCCCCCCCCCCCCCCCCCTCACAATCTGTTCATCTTTACACAGCCATGAATACTAAGCCTAATTTGTCAATGGCGCAAGGTCCTCCTCTTTTTCGCTGCCAGGGTCTTTTTGAGGGCATGTATCCGTAAATAATCCTGATAATGTTGTCTGGATTGGTTAAAATAAATATTTTAAAAAATTTCAGCAAAATAAATTGATTTCACTAAGAAACAAAGTGTGTAAGAAGTGAATTCATTTACTGATTACCGGACTTTATTTCATAAGAAATAAGAAATAAGAAATGATATGAATATATTACCAGTTTTGTTGTTGGATGTCTTTTTGAAATATTGCAATGGTAGAATGACTAAGTAAAAGGTTACTCATTACTATAGTACTACTCACTTTCCATCAGTAAGCCATAGATCCCTGAGAATCATGATATGACGTGTTACTTAATACAGTGTGTTAACTGAGTGTCTTAGTCCCGTCTGCTCTTGGCAGGTGTCTGTCTCATGTTAAAAGTCATGAGAAACACGATCGCCATCTCCCCTGTCCTGGGAAATGAGCTGGAAAATTAGGGGCGGAGAACAACTCCTCCCTTCTTCCAGCCCTCCATCCATGCTGTTTTTTCTGTCTCTGTGCCTGTGTGAATATAACCGCAACACATGAATTTAGCATATCGCTTAAACAGCCTGTCAGTCTGCTAGCCTGTTCCTCTTTCCTACGCCCCCTGCCTACCTCACATAGTCACAGTATCAATCTTTTCCCCAAACTCCACTTTTTCCAGGCCGTTTCATATTGCTCTGTTGGCAGGGTACGCTACACCTGTGCTCATGAATCACTGCTTTCCGTAACTATGCGATTATATCTGTGCCTGTTTCGAATATCCTTTTCTCAGAACATTTGTTGTCTTCACAGCCGTGTCACTAATGGCAGGAAGGAGGAAGTTTGGGCTTCTGTGCTGCATCCTGTAGCCCACTGTTCTTACTTGATTGCATTTGGTGCCAGAGACTGACTTCTGTTTACCCTTCCCATTCCCCGGGATATCAGGTGTTACAGTGAAAAGCGACAATTGATCCCACATTAAGCGTAAGCACTATGCCATATTGTCCTTACCCTTATCTCAGTAAGGAACCGAAGCAGTTCGCTCTTTTTTTTTGTTTTTTGATAATGTACGTGTTGCAAAGAGTTTGATGGCCATTGATGAAAAATAATGTGTGAGAATGGAAAATTTAAGGTTGGCTGAATTCATTATTAGTCGGACAAAGTGCCACAGTGGGTGCATTGAATCTGGGGCTTGGCCTTGTTGTTATCTTTTAAGGAATTACATAAATTTACTATAATTGTGTCTGCTCAGTGCTGAGCTTTGTCACATGTGGTCCTTTACTGGAGAGGTACTATATCATGATTCGTCAACATTACTATATGTAAAACTGTTAAATCTCAACATTATCATGGTAAAAAAATACCATTTAAGCTTCAATAGCAGTCTCAGCAGCGTATCTATTATTATTCAGCTATAGCCTTTATCATATGGTATATAACAGTAAGATTTATGATTATTTAAGTTACGTTACTTGAATGTGGCATTTTCAACAGCAGTACATTTTAAACCTTCATCATTAAACAAGTTTTTTGATGTACTGAAGTCCTGGAGTCGGAGGAAAAAGTGGGATAAAAATTCAGATAAAATCCTAGTGTTCCACATGATTTGAATTCTACTCATGAGTATCTTTAGAGCCCAGTGGGGAATCTCAGAGCTCTGTTTGTACGTACAATGGACCATACGGCCAGGAGCTGGTGCCCTGACAGTGATTTGTAAGTGGTACAATGTGCCTCATTGACCTGCCTGACTTCACTGTCTGTTTCACACACTCGACCCTGCCCTCTCTAATGTATTCATTCAGCATTAAGCAGATAAACAGATTGCTACAGAGACCGGGGCAGGGGCGCCGCAGGTTGCTTTGACAATGAAATTCCTCAGAGAGGGATCGAGAACGCGAGGGAGCGTGTAACGCTCATGTCAACAAACCTCGTGTGCACAGGCGGATTTTAACAGAGAACCAAGTGTTCTGTATGTCTTGACTGGCTCACTTCAGGTTTTCATTTAAGAGTATTTTCGGTCTGTTTGTATAAATGAGCAACCTCTGGCTTCAATTGTGCAATTCTAGCAGGTGTGTTTAGGTCACTCATAACAATGGCAATTACTCTCACTCTCAAATTACAGGATAGATTTGCTTTTTGGATAACACTGTAAATACTTAGAAGAGATAAACTTTCCATGCTGTTTTCTCTCATCACCTTTTTCTCTCTCTCTGTCACTCACCCTAACTGTCAACAATATATATTTTTTTTACTATTGTTATACATTCCCATTGTCACAGTTTGGAGATGACCTTTGTTCTGTCCTCATCTTTCTTTCTCTCTCTTTCACTGAAGGAGACAATCTGTTCCCCCCTCTCTCTGGGCCCCTCCCTTTCTCTCCCTCACTCTCTCCACCTGTTGGCACCATTGTTCGACAGACAGCATTGTTGTCTTTTTATTATTTTATTTTTACCAGCTATTCCCAAGCCTCCTTCTTTTTTTTTTTTTTGCATGCTCTTGCCGTCCTTCCCTCATCCCTCCCTCTCTGTCACCCTTTTACGAGGAGTATAAAAAGATGAAAAGAGACATTCAGGGCCAGATCTGAGAGGAAGACCCCACACGCTCACACACTGAGAAATAAACAGACACGCTGCAAGCAGCACAGTGTTCAGCATATACACAGTGCGGGAGAACAAAGAAAGGACGCACGCACAGGCGGGCGTTCGGAGGCGCAAAGAGAGAGAGAGCCTGAGGGAGGCAAGGTTCAAACACGGAGCCCCCATGTCTGCGGATGCCCAGTTTTCCTCCGCCTCCACTGCCTCTGGCAGCGGGATGTCCGTGTCACTGTGGTGTGAGGAGGGCGGCCGGGGCCAGCCAGGGTCCCAGCTCAGAGCCCCCTGGGACCCCTGTGTGTCCGGGGACAGAGTGATCCAGAGGCTGCTGCAGATGGAGCTGAGATACCTGCCCTCACCCCTCTACACGTCCCTCATCCAGCGAGAGCCACACAGGAGGGAGGAGCTGGCCAAGTGGATATTAGAGGTACCCGAGTCATGCTTGCTCCTGCTTGATTTTCTCATTTTCCATACATAGCTAACTTGCTTCATGTCTTGACTTTGTCACTTTGTCTGTCTCTCTTTATGTACGCATGTAGTGGCCATGTGGCATCTAGCCATGTTTTTATGTCCATATGTTGTTTTATGCCTGCTGTTGGATTTTGAGTTGTTTAGATTGGTACAGTATGATGCTTAATTAAAAGCTATGTACATTATTTCAATGCAAATATTTTGTGAATGTTAGTTAACTAGCTATCTGCTTTGTGATCATGTGTGTATGAATGTGTGTGTGTGTGTGTGTGTGTGTGTGTGTGTGTGTTCCAGTCAGTGTGAATGTCCTGTATTAACTGTCTTACTCTCTTAGTGTGAATATACTCCCATGCAAAGAATGACACATTGAGAATAGATTTTAGAGAAAAGAATTTTTTGCTAGGTCTGTCTGTGTGTATACCACTACTCTTCTCCTGCCGGTGTCGGTGTCACCCTCCTCCAGCTGATTTTTAGTTTCTCGGTGTGTCAGTATGTGCATTCAGTTTTAACCCCACTTCCCCCTCTCTTCTAGGTGTGCTGTGAGAGTGGCTGTGATGAGTCAGTGTTCCCTCTGTCTGTCTCTCTGCTGGATCGCTTCCTGTCTGTCTCCCTGTCCCTGCCTGTCTCACCCCTCTGCCTGTCTGCAGCCTGCATTCTCATCGCCTCCAAGCTGACCGAGAGCAACACGGTCAGTGCGGACGACCTGTGCTCCTCTGCTGACTTCGGCTTCACAACCAAGGACCTGTGGGTGGGTCTCCATGGAGATACAGCTTAGCGAACATGTGGGCTATACTGTGTGTTTCTATTGCTATGCCATATTTGTGTTTAATATTATTGAAAGTCTGCATTACTGTTTGAGTAACTCTATATATGTATGTACCTGTGTGTGTTGATTGTGTATTGGCCTTTCTTCAAATAAGTGTGAGTTTTAATATTTAATTTCCAGGCCATTCTATAACTCTCAAGGGGGGATTGCCACTTTCTGTACATTGTTTTCACTTCATCTTCTTTTCCCTTTTCCCAGGACATGGAACGAGTTGTCCTAGCTACGCTCCGATGGGATGTTGCCGCGGTAACCCCGCAAGACTTCATCCCACACTTCTTGTCTGCACTCGAGGAGAAAAATGACGGACAGACAGAAACAGAAGCGTTTTTGTCTACTCTGCGTCGGCATAGTGACACTCTGGTTGCCATGTGTGTCTGCGACTCCCGTTTCCTGGGAACTCCGGCGTCTCTCGTCTCTGCAGCAGCTTTGAATTCCGCCATTCGGGGTTTGGGAAAAAGAGGTCCTCAGCTCGGTGATGTGGCCACCGTGCTGGCAGCCCATTGTCGGACTGATGTGGTGAGTGTTTGACATCAACCAGTTCTGTAAGTATTACAGAGATGTAACATAAATTGGGAGCGAGGAGAGACAGGGATAATGGTGTATGAGATTCTCTTCAAAGGAACAGGCAACACACAGTGTCATTAGCACACAGTAAGAGAACAGATATATGAAAACGATACATTATCCTGAGAGAGATGTTGTGAGTGAGTGAGGCCTAAACTGAGAGCAGAGGAGGTTATGTCACACTGGAGCAAATAACATTGTGAAGACATTGCACTGACCCGGCTGTGGTTTGTCTCTGATTTCAGGCTGTACTGCAGTACTACACTGATATGATAGAGGGCGCCCTCACAGAACGCCTGAGGAGTGGACTGGGGGAAAGAGAAGGGGAGCAGAAGGATGGAGAAATGGAGAATGAAAGATCCAGTACACCAACCGACCTGAGAGAGATCAGTTTTTAAAAACAATGTGATGATTGGTGTGACAGTGTCCTCTGAATTGCAAATCAATCAAAATTCTTAATTAATTATTTAAAACAGGCATAATTTCACCATGTCTGATAAATACCTGTCCATCCATCCCTCATGTGCATTTCACATTGATATGTTATTGCTATTGCTATTTTAATTTTTAAATTATTTCTATCCATTTAAAATGTTGCATGAGTTTTTATTTATGTTTCTCATTTCACACATTTTACAATGTCAGTATACTTACTTGTTTCATAAAATGCATTGTTTAGTGTTTATGTGTCTAATTTATATTTATATACAGTCTATGCTATTTTGTTTTATTATTTATTTTACGTATTTATGTATTTATTTATTATCAGTAATTTATAGTTTTAATTTATTTCATTTATTATTGTCAGTTTTTTTTTTTTTGCTTTGTTTTGGTGTATAATGTGAAATGATGTCCACATTGACAAAATATATATTTATATGAATATATTTTCAAATAAATTAGATATTTTATATGACTGTGGGTTCTGCTCAGCGTGTGTTTGTGCGCTCATTCGTTCACGTTTAACATAAATATGAGCCCTTGAGAGACTCAAATTTTATCTGTACATGAAACTAAGACTGCTACACTGCACATTATGAAAACAGCTCATCTTTCTTAAAAAAAAAAATATTTAAATAATTTAGACTAAATATTGTACATTTACAACTAGACGTTTAAAGAAAATTTGTTACTTGATTTGATTTGTGGCAAGGAATGAGGCTTCCGTTTCCATGAATGCCTCATGACCGCCATATTCGGTTGCAAACAAACGCTGTTGATGTATCTACAACAAACTGCAGTGGATTGTAGGAGCCTCTCCTGTCAGAAATACGGTAACAAGATGTCGACACAATTTGTCGTCTGGTAGTTACGTCATATTCCAGCAGCGAGTTGTTTCGGAAGGAGAAAATACGCAGACCGTAGTGGACCCCTGTGTGCAGTACGAGGGGGAAGGCAAAAAGTGGCTGAAGAGGGAGAGAATAAAAGGCTTGAGAACAAAGGTAAGTCAGCCCAGAGTGAAGAAACGGGGGGATGTCTACGCGCAGAAAGCTGGCATAACGCTTGTGCTATGCAGACAAGCATACATATTTCAGATGTAGCTGGCTAGCTAACTAGCTGTGGTTACACTAGCATAGTTAGCGTACCCGGGATGCGCTAGTTACTGTAGAGGGAGTTAGCTCTGTTGCTAGCTAACCACTTATCCGTCTTAAACAGGACCTCTCAACTGCATCTTGAATGGAACACAATTATCATCCTATTCTGCCTCTGACAACAGATGTATAACCGAGCTAGCCTGCCTTATTGTGGTAAAGTCTAGTACTGCGTGGAAGTTTCTGGTTTTGTACCCTAGACTTTACTCTTGTTTGACGATATGTAGCCAGTTAACATAGCTAAATTAGCTCAGTGTTAGTTGTATTGATGCATTGGTGTCTGCTTGCAGTGTCATCCATGTCTTCAGCGGTCATTATTCTTCCCTGCGAATGTGTATTTCTATCATACTGATTTAAACCCTGTTGGAATTTATGTGACCCTTTGTCCAATTTGACGTTATTCTGTAGCGTCCCGTATGGATAATGCAAAGGTTTCTTCAGCTACCAACCTGCGAGTTGATCTATGCATTCTGTGATTCTGCACATTGGGATCTATGTATGCACGGCTCTGTTCATCTCCCTCTTTCCCTCCAAGGAGAATGACTTCGGCTCTTCACTGGCTGCTGCTCCTGTCCGTCTCGCTTGGGGTGTGGTCTGTGCCCATTGACCGCAATGCAACTCCCCAGAAAGCTGAGCCCCCTCAGGAGGAGAAGGAGGAAGAGAGCGTGGTATCCATCTTAGTATCTTCACATTCCCCTCCCTCTCTTTTGTCATCTTCCTTCTCATGTCAGTGTATTATTATGTTGTGTGAACCTCTGTCTCTTCCTCAGGACACTGGCCTGTACTATGACAGGTACCTGAGGGAGGTCATCGAGGTGCTGGAGACAGACCCCCACTTCAGAGAGAAGCTGCAGAGCGCCAATACTGAGGACATCAAGGTGACTCCTCGTCCATCTTTGTCACCTGGGCTTCAGTGTTTTTCTGCTTGCGTGTTTGCCAGAGCACAAAAGAATGACCGGAGTTTTCAGCTAATGCAGCTAAGCTAGTTGTGAATGAACTGCAGGCCACAAGCAGCCTGTTTGGTGAGCTGTGAGTACTTCTTAACTCTCTCTGCTCCTGTCCATTTTTCCCTCTGTCAGAGTGGACGACTCAGTAAGGAGTTGGACCTGGTTGGCCACCACGTCAGGACCCGTCTGGATGAGCTGAAACGACAGGAAGTGTCCCGACTCAGGATGCTTTTGAAGGCCAAATTGGACAGTACCAACACACAGAGTAAGGGGGCAATGATGTGACTGTGTGAACATTTTGGGGCCTTTTTCATATTTGAAAGTGCTGTTGCAGCCACATACTTTAGAAAGCATTGTTAATTTTTTTTAATTACGTTTCTAAAACTATTTATTTATTTCATGTATTGTTCTTTTTTCCATTGTTTACTTCCCTGAATTGACAGTGCAATGTTACCATGGCCCTCCCCTCTCCCAGGTATGCAAATGGACCATGTCTCTCTGTTGAAGCAGTTTGAACACCTGGACCCCCACAACCAGAACACCTTTGAGGCCAAAGACCTGGAGCTGCTCATTGCCACGGTAACCAGTGAAGGGGGGGTGGTGTCAGATAACAACAGCGGCATGTAGTCAGACCAATGACTGGGGAGCTGGCTGTTGGGATTGAGAGTGGGATGCATGGGCGGCCGTGTAGCATAGTGACAAGGAGCAGGTTTCGTATTCTAAAGGTTTCTGGTTTGATTCCCCGCTGAGGACCTTTGGGCAAGGTACTTAACCCAGAATTTGATCAGTAAATATCCAGTTTTATGAATGGGTAACATGTAAAAAATTGTAACCTATGCAAGTTGCTCTGGATAAGAGCGTCTGCTAAATGCCAATAATGTAATGTAATGTAATGGATGAGAGAGGGGGGCAGTTGTGACTGCAGTGGTCAGCAGTGAGACCCTCTGCTGCTCTGCATGGCTTTATTCCTCTCTCTGACAGGCGACCAAGGACCTGGAGAACTACGATGCCGAGCGGCACGAGGAGTTCAAGCGCTACGAGATGCTGAAGGAGCACGAGAGGCGGGAGTACCTGAAGAGCCTGGACCAGGAGAAGAGGGAGAGGGAGGAGAAGAGGCTGGAGGAGCTGAAGGAGAAGCACAGACAGCACCCCAAAGTCAACGCTCCAGTGAGAGAGGGAAAGGGCCAAAAAAAGGGGGGGGCGGGGGCAGGAGGTGGAGGAAACTCATGAAAAAGGGCATAAAGAGTAGATGGGCTTAGAGGAGGGTAAAGTGTCCGTGGAAGAAGCAAAGGGTGAATGCATTAAAGAACTTGAGCACAGGGATATTTTAAATCCTGTCCTCAATCACCAACCCACCCACCCACATGCCCTGTGACTGTATTTTACACATTTACCCAGTGCTCACCTTGCCCATAAGACTCACTGTAGTTACATCAACTAGGTGTTGTGGTATTTGTTGATTTCTGTCTCTCTTGCTCTCTCAGGGTAGTGTGGCTCAGCTTCGGGAGGTGTGGGAGGAGACAGATGGTCTGGACCCTCAGGAATTTAACCCCAAGACCTTCTTCAAGCTCCACGGTATGTTTTCCTAAAGCTCTCTCCATTCCACCTGATGTCCTGTGAGGTCCACCTTCAGTCCATCTTCTCATGGAGTAATCTTTTTACAGTTTATTGTGTTATCATTTCACTGTTTAGTTGAACAAGAGGCCCACTGTCCCTAGTGCATAATGGCCATGATTACATATAGCTAATATAGCTAGAACATTTCTGTGTTTGTGAGTGTGTGTGTGTAACCACAAACCATTTTACTCTAACTTGATTCTTAATTTTTCTTCTTTTTATTAAGTCAATGTAAATATCTAATAGAATATTATTATACAATAACATATATAGTAACAATGTTGTAGATATTTAGTCATAAATTAAAAAAGTATTAATTTCTATAACAGCTGGCCTTGAATAAATGCACACTGCTACATAGTGTTATCCTAGATTTGTGTGAAAGGCTGAAAATATTGTACAAGGACATTGATTTAGTGTGTAACATTAGCGTTATTCTCATAGATACCAATGGAGATGGTGTTCTGGACGAGCAGGAATTGGAGGCTCTGTTCACAAAAGAGGTATTTCCCCATGTGTTTCTCGGTGTACTTGTGTCTGTATGCTTCTTTGCGCAGTCGAAGGAAGTGCTGTAATTGTCACTCTCTCTCTGTTGACAGTTGATGCACAGCAGCTTCCTCTCATTAGCTGCGTGTTTGCTGAGTTAATTCTCTCTCCCCCTGTCAGCTGGAGAAGGTGTATGACCCCCGCAATGAGGAGGACGATATGATGGAGATGGAGGAGGAGCGACTGAGGATGAGGGAGCACTTCATGAAGAACGTTAGTCATTCTGCTCTTGTCTCCCGCTTAACCCGACATATACTCTCTTCTCTGATATCGTCTGAAATCGAGTTGACAGCTCCTGTTCAAGCCGCTTTTAAAAAAAAAAAAAAGCCCTTTTGTCATTTTTCTAACCTTTTGACTTGATTTGCTTTGCTAGGTGGACATCAATCACGACCGACTCGTCAGCCTGGAAGAGTTCCTCAAGTCAACGGAGAAGAAAGACTTTAACAGCCCTAAAGAATGGAAGGTGAGAGCAAACCATGGAGGGAAGTGAAGGAGAAGGGAGCAGAAAATGCTAGAAAATCCCGTGTGATTTTTTTCAAGAAAGAAAAGGCAAGCTTGCACTGCTTGAAATGTCTTTTTTGTTCAGTTCAGACTGATTCGCCTTAGAATAGGGACCAGGAGAGCGAAGGATTGCGGTACTCCGGGGGGATGTTTACTTTAATGTGTCACATAACCATATTGTGTTTGAGCGCACCTTTGTTCATTGACTTTTACACACATTAACTTCACGTAGTCCAGCAAGGTCAGTGTGTGTTATGTAGCAGTAACGTGCTGTCCTTGTGTTCCATGTCGACCAAAGACCCTTGACGACATAAAGCCAGTGTATTCAGAGGTGGAGCTCCAGCAGTTTGAGGCGGAGCTCCGGGATAAAGAACTGGAGCTTGAAAGGAGGGCAGCGTCTCTGCGGCAAGAGCAGGAACTGCTAAAAGAGAGGGGCAAGGCCCTGGAGGCGCAGAGGAAAGAGTACCAGCAGGTGGGAGAGGCAGATGCACCACTTATCTCTTTTAGGCTTTTATTTCAAACTTTATTTTAAACAATCTTTATTGCTTAATTCTATGTTTCAAATATTTTCCCCTTTTCTTTTCTCAGGCAGTAATGGAGATGTCTCAGAGACAGAAGAACCAGCAGGCAGTAGAGGAGCAGCCCCCAGCAGGTCCTAATGGGGAACTGCAATTCCACCAAGGGTTGAAGAAACTGGAAGAGCAAGGTGCGAGGGTGACGGAGAAAAGTGAGGGGTAAACGGGTATGGGAAATTAAGGAGGCAGGTGTTTGTTCTTAATCCCCTCTTCTGTCTTTCAGGAGCCAAGGCCCCCATATCTCAGGATGCTGCTGGAGAAGCACAGAGTAACCTTCCTGTTGAACCCCCACAGAATCTGCCGCTGCACACCTCCTAACACGACTCAACCACACGCTTTCCATTACTCCACACCCCCCAGCACAGCCATTAACTTTCACATCTGTGGTCTTGAATTTTGCGGTTTCTTCATTAAGAGAGTCTTAGTTGACTGCTGGTTGACTGCTTGATTACTGGCACTCTGGCTTGATACATGGTGTTGATTGACACATCATATTTTGCTCCGGTGAGAGATGCTCTGTTGTGTCCAGTTAATTTTGTTATCCTTGCAGGTGTTAAAACTGAATAGACGCAAGCTCAGAATCTCCTGTATCCCCTGTGCAGCTTTGCCCTGTCCTTGCTCTTCAGAGCTGAGTGCTCTTTAAACTTCATCCTGTTCATATCAGTTGTAACAGATTTCACTTATTTAAAACAAGACATGACATGTACATTTTGCTAATCTTCTATTAAGTGAAAGGGATTATGTGGTTCTCATCAAATGCATACAATGCACACGTGCAGCATACACAAAAGCAACAGGCTTGTTGTAGTCCAGCTGGTTCGGTGGAGGAGTGAATAGGGTGGCAGCAGGATGAATTGCACTGTAACAAATTGTATTAAGTTTTGATTGTGATGTGGCTGTGATTGACCTCTCGTCTGAGCCCCCATTACCTTGTACCTCAGTGTGTGTTCTCTCCCCCATGCCTTGGTTCTCATTCTTTTCTGTTCTCCCCGTGTGTTCTTCTTCCGATCCATGCTGGAGTTCCATCTACCCCTCATTACTCCCTCCGTTCCTTGAATTTGCCCCCTCTCTCTCACACACACACAGGCTCAAACACTTTGGGCAGGCACTGGCCTACGCACAGCCAGAGCACTGCTGTTCTCTGGTTTTACTTTTTTTGTTCTAATAAAGAATTTGTTTTTAACAGAGCCCTGGGAGTTTGCGTCAGTTATTTTGCAGAAGTGTCCGTGTATGTTTGTGCCCTTTTGGTGTGTGTTTTAAACGAGTTTGTGAAACCATCTCTTTATTTGTGTGTGCAAGTTTTCCATGTTGTGCAAGTTTGTTACCTGCCTCATTTGCTCTAATGCTAAGGAAAATCTCACCATCAGCAAATGACACCTGCTGCATAAGAAATTTAGCACATGCTATAAACAAATTACTTTGCATCTTGAGGCAGCAGTGTGGTGTAGTGGTAAGGAACAGTACTCTTAACCAAAACTATGCTTGTTTGATTCCCTGCTGGGGCACTGCTGATGTACCCTTGGGCAAGGTGCTTAATGCACAATTGCCTCAGAAAATATCCAACTGATAAAATTACAAGGCGCTCTGGATAAGAGTGTCTGCAAAAAGACAATGTAATGTAATGCAAGCCTGTACATTTTCATGATGTACCGATAAAAATCAATGCAGTTTCTGAGATGTCATTAGCATAACCTAGTGGAATTTACCCCAACACTGATGAGCAACTCTTCCTGCAGCCCTCCTCAGCCCAACAGCAAGCAGGTCCCTGTGGGCAGCAGATCCAGATTGGCTTGGTACACCGCACTGTAATATGAAACCTGTTTACAGTTACCTGCTGTCTGTGCTGTGGTCCAGCCCCTGTGAGCTACAGTGTAGGGTTCCCTTCCTGCGCAGGCCCCACATCTATCAGTCCTGCTCTTGCTCTATACAAACTCAACTAATTCTTTAAAAAGGGAAACATTTTTTTTTGGAAGGTTTAAGCAGTTTAGTCCCCTTACTGCCCTCTTGACCTCCTGGTCCCCTCTTGCAGTTCTTCAAAAACCATTGTTAAGTTTCTCTTTGTGTCTCCCTGTTGTGTTTCCTTGCCCGTTCCTAAAACAATGACCCTTTGAGTGGGATGCTATGGTTTCTGGCTCTGTTTGTTCTCTTCTGTACTTTATGCTCTGTTTGTTCACTCCCAGCATTTCCCTCCTCCAAATTCCCTCCGTTTCTTGTCACCCATCTCTCTCAATGGCTCTCGTTTCACCCCCCTGTTTACCCTGCTGCTGGCAGCGTACAGGACCAGTTAAGAGTTAAAAGACACACCTGATTAAGATTATGGGAAACATGCATTCGAAGACATTTTGATCTAAAGACTTACGCTTAAATGCTTGAAATTTGTCTCTTTGACAAATATCAATAGTGAAGTTGATGTGTATGAATTGAATATGTACGAATTTCTTTCCAAAAAAATATTTTAAAAAATATTTTGGTTGCTTTGAAGAATCTAAAATATAAAGTAGTTTTGATTTGTTTAACACTTTTGCGGTCTCTGCATAATTCAATGTGTTTTATTTCATAGTTTTGGTGTCTTTACTATTATTCTGAGTAGTAAAAATGAAGAAAAACCCTATGTGTAGGTGTTTCCAAAATTTTACTTTTTGTGTGTTGCAAATTGACATTTTTAAATGTTTTATCACTGAGAAGAAGGCATGATCTGTGTTTGTGTGATTTTGCGCGTTCTTTTTAGCACTATATCCTTCAGCCACCCATGAAAACCTGAGAGACACCTACAAACTCTGGTGATACAGGGGACATGCCCAATTTCTGAATCAGGAAGGAGGCAGAGACCCTGCAACTCTGGTCTCTCCTCCAACACCACCCCTTGTTTTGAACCCATTGGAACCTGACCTCTCCCTAAGAGGTCAACCAGGGTCATGACCCAATACTGCAGTGGGCAGGGTAAACATTTGGCCCCAGGATGACCCTCCACTAGTCACTCACTGAAGGCTCCAGTCCAAAGATGCCAAACTGAATTCAAACTGTAGCTGCTTCACTCCAGCTGGAAGATAGGAGTGGGGGCGCAGTGGAGAATGACAAAGAGGGAATGAAAAGGAAAGAATAAGACAGGGGGAATCCTTAAGAAGTGAGTGGGGAAGAGGAGCCAGGGACAGGGCTGGGGAAGAATGGTCTTACAGTGAAGCCATTCTTTTATCAAAGGTGCTGGTAGCTAATGAATTGCTTCTGCTGTTAACTTTCACCTGACCATCTCTCCACTACACAGAGAGCATCAGGAAAGTTAAAGAGGGGAGAACCATGAGATGTGGAAGCAATCAGAGAAACCAGACCAATCAGATTGTCTTCACTCTTTTAAACCTGATTTTGATTGAAGTTGTAAATGCTAAAGAGGGGGAGACGTTCTCAGTATGTGTAATAATGGATGTGCTCAATAAAAACTGTGTCTGCTGCGAAATTGATTTTTTTTCACCCATGGACTGTAATGTCCAGACTGAGCAATAATAATAATGTCTAATTAATCACATCCCAGGAGGAACCTCTTCTTTTAACTCTTAACTGATTGGACAACACTCTGACAACATTTTGGTTACTGTCCTGCTCCTTTACCACTATGCTACATTGCCGCCCCCATTTGACGTGCATGTGTCTCACGCCTAATATGTTTGACTTAGCAGTCCTGGAGCATGGATATCAATGATATCCATACTTGGGTCTAAAGAAAATGAAATGAATGTAACATTGTTGACAGTGTTTTCACCCAGATAATTAGTATAGATGTGTGGGAGTATGAGTCAGTGAATCCTCGGGTCTTTGGAGCCATTTCATGATGTCTACAATGCGTTAGCTCATTAACTGTTGCTGTCTCTCAGGACAGGAGAGTGCACTCTGGAGATCACTGCACTGCAGCCTATAGAAAGTGAGCGTAAACAGGGCAGAGGTCAAGGGGTCAGGAGGGTGGAGGGAGTGTCCCAAAAGGCTCTTCTCCTAAATTAACTGGACCAAATAAACATGATAGTATGCAATACTAGCTTTTAAAAATGGATGACAGTAGTTATGCTGGCATAAATTGAAATGAGCTACTTTTGGACCCTATAGCAATTTGACCAAAATGTTGGAAATACATCACATTATATATATATCACAATTAACAGTCAATAATTTTTTAATTCTTTTAATTCCTTGGAGACAGTGTGGATTCAGTATGAAAACATAAATGTGAACGTGTGTGTGTGTGTGTGTGTGTGTGTGTGTGCGCATGCATGTGTGTGTGTGTGTGTATGTGTGTGTGTGTGTGTGTGTGTGTGTATGTGTATGAACATGCATGTGTGCCTGTGGGTAATTGTTACTTTGTTCTTACCTTCTCTTTTTAGTTCCTCCTACATGTTAAAGTTCTGATTTCATTTTTGTATGACATATAATCACACATATTAAAACTTCAGACATTAACAGAATATTGGTCAGCTTTACTGACTGCTCTTTGAAGCATTCACTGTCCCAGTAGACCATGATGTTGGCCTTCAGAGTTCCAGTCTGAAGGCGTGGGCTCAGTTATCTCACCCTGGTCCGCAAAAAGAGGACCGGCACTTTGGGTTTATTTTGGGTGTTGATGTCTGGATTCAGTGCTGGAAGCCTGTTGTCTGCAGCAGAAAGCCTGGACTTTGGCATGGGAACAAGATGTAAGTGGGCAGCCAAAGCTTTGGAAAACTAGTAATAGTGCAAACTGAATTATGGGAAAGAAAAAACAAGTAGGGTGAAAGATGAAGTCCCCTTCATCTCTCTCCAGTTTACTTAAAATTAGGACATTGTGCAATATCTTTGTCAATCAACAGAGGGCGGCAGAGATACAGAAATAGAAGGCACATGAAAACCTGCTTTTTGTAAGTAGGGTTAGGTTTATGTGTATGTACTGTTCTGTTCTTCCAGTCAGCAAGCATCCACTATATTCATGATCTTTCAGCCTTGTTGATGTTATCCAAATGAGTGTTGTTTTAACTATCCTATATTTTTCACAGTGGGTGGGAATCTGTGATGACAGGGATAAAAATGCTCTAAATTCTTCAGAAAATCCTACAACTCCTCTCCTGCCTATCACATCTAGTGTAAAAGGTGATCTCCACCCAGAGAGGTAACTACATGTAGTTAACAGGCAGTGAAAGTAGTAAGACAATGTTATTATACACAGTAAATAACATTTCATTGTGCGTGAGGTTGGGTTTACCTGTAAGTAAAGTAGGTGTACTGTGACCCTTCATAAGAGTTATGTAACAGCATCCAAGAGGGAAAATATATATATCGCAAGCAAGATGCAATCACCCTCAGCTACAGTATTGTCAGATAGCACATGTCTACTATAGAAACTATGAAGGTATACTACTAAACATACAGCAATACACATCTCCATTGCTGCATATTTACACTACAGTAAAACTAAATGCCATAGATATATGGTGTTACAGAGATGCAGTGCTATAAAAGTACAACATTACAGAGATATGGTGCTGTAGAGACACAGTATTGAGGAGATGCAGAGGTATGGAGAGGTTACTGAGATGCAGTGCTATTATGATACATGATATGATATGATCTTACAAGGATGGAATTACAAAATTACAATGCTACAAAGCACATAGCACATAGCAATAACACAAAACAAGAACTATCTACCCATCTGTGTCATTATCCTTGCTGATATGTTCACTCTGATGTACGTGATGTTTTACAGTTACCAGTCATTTTCCTTTGGAGAACCGTTCAGGCCCATTATTTTGGTTCAGCCAAAGCCGCACTCTGCACTGTAATTCTGCAGATCTCGATAGTTTTGCATGAAGTGCTGAGCTTTCAGCGCTGGATCTTCCTCAGAACAAAAATATGGAGATTTGCAGAAATACGGAGTGTGGGCGTAATTCTTTTCTCCATCATTTGTTTTCCTCAGCACCTCAGCTGAGACAATCGAGGAGTGCAGATGAGGCTTTTTTGTCTTGGTTAAAGGAGACGTGTTGTAGTTGAACCCACGGATGAACAACTGCAGTAGGAGTCCTGTATACAGCGCTTTTTCAGGTCTGCACATGGACTCTGTTCCCTCACTTCAGTAGCTTTAGACTGTGGTCCTCAGGGGAACTGGAGGGCCTGTGGAAGCCATAATGAAAATTTCCTCCTGGTTGTATTTTTCAGTGTTTCCACACACATGCCACTGTCCCCCTCCTCCACATCCGTCTATCCCTCTCTCACCTCTAACCTTTGCCACTCGGAGCGACACAGGTTCTCACTGCTGTTTTGACAAGTATTTTTAGCACCCAACCTGTCTATTAAAGAGCATTACCTGAACTGTTCTATCCTTCGCCTTTTTTGGGGGGGGTGTCTCTTTTCAGGTCTGTTTAAAAACAGCAGACACAGCAGAGCAAGCAGAAGCAGATGTTTCTTGAGAAACCTCACCAAAGGTCCAACTGGCCATGATGACAGTTGACAATTGTTATACAAATTGTCAAAGCAGGAATCAGAATTGCTATACACAGAGATGGGTGGGCAGCTGTCAAGAAATTGAACAAAAACCTCAACAAAAGTGTCAAATGTGAAGCTCAGGCCCTGGAGCTGTGAAAGATCAATGGCAGAAAATCTAACCTTTGACCTCAGACTTAGGGAGGGAGACATGGGTAAATACATTTTATTCACATCAGGATGTCTGACTCTCAATGTCTTACAGTGAAATAAGGTGTTCCCACATTGCTGAACCTTCAGTTTTCCATTAAAGGAAAAAATCTCGTAATATTCATTAGTGCTTGCTTGTTTGGTTCTGATTGTAATCACTATTGATTTGTCTAGAATTGTTGTAATTGCCAGTCATTCAGGATCACAATACAAGCTTGACTGCTCATGCATATTCATGAGCACACAGGCACAGATAGCAGTATGCATCTGAACTCTTTAGCAGAGACCAGAAGACACAGTGTCTTTTTTTTTAACAGGAGCACATGTAATGTCTTTGAAAGGGGAGTGGCTCTGACCAAAGGAATGTGGGAGACTGGGAAAAGTGATGTAAAACATTAGAGAATTAGGGAAATGTTTGTTAGGGAATTAATGGAAGGAGGAATGAAGGGGACAAGGGCTCTGCTGGCATTATGATATTCAGTCCATTACATGTGCTCATCTCTCTCACTCCCCTCCTGACCTCTGACCCATGACCGCTGTCTGATCCCAGAGCAGAAGGAGGCCAAAATGAAGAGAGGAGAGAATTGGGTGTGTGTGAGTCTGTTTGGGCTTCTCTCTATACACCCATCTGTGTGTTCACAGTTCATGTAATGAATGTGTGTTCCTAGATATGTATCCGCCGGGGCAGCAGTGTAGTGTACGTGAGTGTTAGGGCTCTAGATCAGATATTTGCAGGGAAGTTGTGCGTTTGAGACTGTGCTTCCGCGCCACAGGTTGAGTCAGCCACTCTGTGTCTTTACACTCAGAATCTGTCACAGGAGGTTTGACCCTTTTCCCAGTGCTGTGGCTTTTTTCTTTCATCTCATACAATGCTTTTGTATTCTTCTGTCACCCTTTCTCACCCTATCTCTTTTCTTTCTTTCTCTCCCCCTCCCAGTGCTGTCAGAGAGAACAATTCACATCCCCTTCCTCCACAGACAGAGGGCAACAGAGAGAAACTCGTCAACCTCTCTTTCACCCTGGCCAATGATGAGGCTTCACAGCACAGCCGGGAAATGGCAGGTGAGAGAAACAGTGGGCGTCAGCTGGGGACAGCCTTGTTCTTGATTATAAATACTTCAGTAGTTAGCATGAGCTATATGAGCACCTTTATTGAATGTATGAGTAGAATATACATATCTACCACGTTCCTTATATGCCACATGTGAATTGTACTGAGATACGTGGGGGTGTTGGGTGACTGAATATTTATTATCATACCAGATGGCAAGATGTTTTTAGTTGTACTGTTGGTAGCCTCAAATATTAAATATACCATACCCTAATAACGTCTGTCCAAACGTTGTCCCTAACTACTGCTAGTAGCATTTTATTTACAGAACAAGAAAAAATGCCCATGGGAAAGTTTCATGCGTGAACAATTACAAACCAATCAGATGGTGCCCTACAGACTGGCCAATGATGCAAGACACCAGAGATAGGCACATGTGAGTTGAGTCATTGCTGCGATGTCATTCAAGAGATAGATTACAACTCCTCAGACTTTTCAAATGTTTATACATCAGCTGTTTATGATAAAAATCCCTTGTCACATCCACAACTGCTTCAACATCCAAACATAACCTTGAGAAAACAGTATTACTGTTTTACCCAATAAGGAACACCCACATTTTGGGCCCTATGACAATGAAATTAAAGCTTCTTCAAGCAGCATCTATAAGTCTATACTCTGCACATCAGTAGGGAAACAAACCCTTGATGGTATTTTTTCCAAACAGTTCAGTTTCTGGTAAGGAAAGCTCAAGCTACACTTAAATCTTCCCCATCAATATTCCTGAAAAGTCTACCTTCCCCAATCAAGGTTTGGGAATCGGGATGGTTGATAGACATGTTGGATGGAAGATATCCAATCAAGAACAAGTGGATTCAAAGATGACCTATGGTTGTCATGGATTTTCAGACATAAAGGGGAAAAGTGTGCAACTGTTACACAACATTGTCATTTCAATCTCTTTTTAGCAAAAAAAGCCAGTCAAGGCTGAATTGGTGGTGAGGACTAGTAGAGGGAAAAAAATGTAGGAAATACATGTACAAATGTTTAGCTGAGAAAATACAGACACAGAGAGGATTAAAAAGACAAAGGAATATTAAAAGAATATTGGGAAGACAGACAAAGGCCAAGACCAGGGAAAATGGCGTATTAAGAGAGAAAAGGAAAGATAGGAACATAGTTTAAGGAACTCTGAGATGTAAACAGACCTTGAGCTCCAGAGAAGCAAACAACTTTGATAACAACAAACTTACTACACGTAGCATAGCTGTAGTCTATAAAATGGTTAAAGGACTGGGCTTATCAACAGAGGTGACAGGTAAGGGTCCTGGATGGGCGTCTGGGGTTTTACAAGCAATGCTTCAATAAAAGTATCCTTCTGTGCAAAATGGATAGTATGTAAAATGTAAGCTAAATAAAAGATATAGAATGATATATGAAAGTACTTGTCATTATGGTTCTGTATATCATGATCCTAACAGCCTCTGCAATGGACAAACCTGTCTTGTGTGCCTTGAGGGTAATCATTTGATTTTCTCTTTCATGATCAAATTATCACCCAAAAGGATGATTTGCACCATATTGTCTTCACACCTGATATGACTGTTCACTTAAGTTTCAATTATCAACTTATTGAACCAACACTGCAGTTTTTCTGTTTTTGTGTAGTATCTTCTTCCTAGTTTTTTATTTATTATTTTAACGTTGATGTCTCTCCTTTACCCTTCCTTCTTCCATCTCTTTCTCTGTCCCTCTCTTTCACTAAAACACACATACACATACACACACACACACACACACGCACATTCCTTCTCCAAATCAAAACTTTGACGCAGGCTTAGCGCAAGTTAATAGATGCTATTCTTTGCGTTTTCTTTCCTTTCGTTATTGTACAAGCAATGAATATGTTGGATGCAAAAAATAAGATCATATTGCCATTTGTAGCCGAAGAAGTTGAAATAATAATTGTTCGTAATATCTGCGTGACATTGACAGTTCAATCTGTCCGACCGTTCGGTCTGTCTCTATTGGCCTAGTCTTTTATTCTAATTCGCCTGATGCGGTTCTGGATTTTAAACAACTCCGTTTGTCTCTTTAAATCCCAGCTAACGTCTACATCAATGACATCATCGTCTAAAAACACATTACATCACCTCTTTCGGGACACTTCTAAGCAGCCCCACCTTATTTCGCTCATGGCGCTAGGGATAAACTCTATTGGTTTCACCTGTATTCGGTGCCTCCCTCTCTTGCTCATGATTGGTAGCCATGCTCTTCATTTCTTTTGAAGATTGGCTCGAATCATTTTTCTGTTTGTGAATCCCACCTCCGAACAGAAAATTATTGGCGCTACTGATTCCGCGGGTAATTTAATTTCTGCAGGTGTTGTCTAAAAAACTGGAATACGTGAATATATTTTTATTTCGAATTACTTTGTCTGACATATTGTTTTGTCAAATTAGTTGGTGGGTGTATGAACGCAAAATATAGTATATAAATATACTATAATAAATATAGTATATAAATACAGTATATACCGACATTTTCCCACACATCCTAGTCACTAATGTAGAGTGAGTTGCATTTACACATAACAAAAATACATCAACTACGTCACGCAAAATATATTTAGTTACTCTCTTTAAAAATAGCTATTTTTTCACGTGAAAATCAAAGTAAAAAAAAAAATGAATTCAAGTGAACAGGTAATCTGGTGGAAATCTGTCAAGCTATTCAAGGAAGTGGGCAGACAGGGTCATGATGTCCCAGAAGAGTCTCAGATTTCTCAGACGTCAAAAGTACACACAACCGAGCACAAGAATTTTTCTTGCAAATGAAAAAAAAAAAAAATCATAATTAAACGAACAAATTATCGCGAATTAGGGGTTATCCGGCTTTTCCTTTAACCCAAAGCCGGACATTCGTTTGAAGAAACAAATGTATATTTTTGTGACGTATTACAACAATGACAGAACAGTGTCCGTGATAACGGTTTAGACAGGTAAGGTTTCGATGATTTGGTGGTACAAATGAGGAAAAATAAGCTTCAGAATTATAAACATTTGTGATATATGCCTTCTGTATGTTTATGTTTGTGAATCTGGAGATTTATACCTTGAAGCTTTTCTGTGCTACTGACAATGTCATCGGTACTCTACTGCTATATGGGGCCAAAACAAATATATACTATTAATATGTAAGCCAGTATTAAGGATATCAAGTTTCCCCATAGTTTTGATCTTTTTAAAGAACATGTACACATATTTGTTGTAGTATGAACAAATGTGCATTGTAATTACTCCTTCCTACCCGCCACATATCAAAACTATCAGGTAACACCATCGTGGTGTTAGTTATACAGCCTTGACCAATCGCCGATTGGTCCAGTCGTGGGTGCCATTACTTACCAATGTACCTTAACGTTTTTTCCATGATTGGTGTTGAAGTACAGTTAGCCAGATGTTACATATACAACATGAACCATCATTGCTACCTTGTGCAGATCCGAGCTGTTGTGGTATGCGGTCGCTATTACATGCTTAATTGCGTGTTCCCTCGCTTGTCAGATAACATTCCTTATGCGACTATCACCGCTCTTTTGATTGTAATATAGCTGTTACCACAAATATCACGTCTAATTATTGATGGTCATACAACTGACATGCCTTTTCGTCATCGGTCTGTGTGTCAGTCGGCGAATTTCTCTGCTAGAAGGTGGGTGTATGCTTTTGACAGAGAGGGAAGAAGGATTAGAAAGAACGATTCAAGAATGTCTCTTTAAGACCCAGCACCTTTTCATGGGAGAGGGGGAGAAAGACAGAGAGAGAGAGAGAGGGAGAGAGAGAGAGAGAGACGAGGGGTTCTATGGTGTGGCGGTGAAGCGTTGTTTTCTGTTGCCTTGTGCCGTTTACATGTGTGAGGGAGAGCAGAGGGGGAAACCGATATCCGTGTTTTAAGGAGGTGGTGGCACCGAAAGCGACAGACACAAATGGAACCTAGGGGAATGTGATGTCTTGCGTTTGCTTTCGGCGATGATGAGGGTAAGAGACAAAGGTCCACAGCCCCTTTCCTCTAATTATATGTATTGTTTTCAAATATGCGTGCGTGTTTGTTAGATTGTCTCGCAGTGTAGGGAGGGGGCAGCGAAGGAGGGAGGGAAGGAGAGAATAAACGGTCGGAATGCTGAGACTTTGACAGGTGCTTTTACATTGACAACATACGGTATCGCAATTAATTTCTTCTGTGCGTATGTGTGTGCGTTTGCATAGGCTATACGTTGTCACAAATGTAAAGGGAGAAAGAGCGGAAAAATGATACGTCAACACACATGCACTGACTCTCCCGTGTTGCCCAGTATTTAACAATTCACCATTAGTGGTATGTAGACAATAATTTATATGTTTAGCAAGTTTAGCGAGCTCCTCTTCATTACCCTAATAATATCCTCTGTAATCGCAAATACGTGGACATAATCACATAAGCGGACCGAAAGAAAGAGAGTAAGGGCTTTATTCATCGCTCTAAGACGAAATAATTATGCTGACCGTTTACAGGCTACCGATCATATTTAGAGTGTGTAAATGTGTATTTGTCGGTTCGGCTATAGTGTCTGCCTGTCTCTTAGCATTTCATTTTTGTTACAAATACGCAGTGTGATTTCAACATAAGCATACAATTCTAGGGATATATTTTTCGCACATTATGCCGATCTATTATTGTCGTTATTACAGGTTGCTTCTGCGCTGTAGCGTGCCTATAGGTAGGCTACATTAAGAACATACGGAAATATATGGCAAGCGATGCCTTATGACATCGGCTCCGAAATAATCGTTGTTACCGACTGACAGAAATATGACATGCAATACAGCAGATTGTGAATATGAATGCTCAGTGTGGTGTAACAGAATTCAACATAGGTGTGTGTGTGTGTGTGTGTGTGTGTGTGTGTGTGTGTGTGTGTGTGTGTGTGCGTGCACGCGCGTATAACCTAAAAGGTTGGTGGGGTTGTTGATTCGACTAGTTATTTCGATACATTCAGAAACATCTGGCTTTTAAACTAGCGGGAATTGTTTGCATTCATTGCTCTATCGTTAGCAATGAAAGCAATGTGCAATTAGGCACAATGTCTGGCCTGTGTAGGAACAGTATGTCTGTCTATCTTGCTGCCTGTCTCTGAGTGTTATTGATTCTAACGAAGCGTTTAGCGTCGAGGTAAGAAATACATTGTAGCAAACGGAAGACCTGTCTTCTCTCTCCCTCCTTCTGTCTCCCTTTCTCTCTCTCTGTACCCCCATCCCCTCCCTCCCCCTTGCTCAGTGATCAGCAGAGCGTGAAACCGTGGCTAATTATTACATTTTGAAAATTTAGATTATAATTATTTTTATGTTGTTTTTTCAAACTGAACGTGTATTTGGTGGCGTACACGAATGTTGGCCTTTCCGTCGGTTTGGCGCCTGATCTGGCTGTTCCATGAGTGGCGCGTGCCCGCGACTCAGCTCCCCTTCTTGATGCTTGGTGTTGTATGCTGTAACCCCCTTTTTATTGCCCTTCCTCCTCTCTTTCTCCTCCCCTACACTTCATTATATTTCTCTCTCACTTCCCCATTCCTTCACCCCATCAGTGTTTCCCCTTCTCTCTTTCCATTTTTAAGTGGAGGTTGTTTATAATTGCATGTTTCAGGGGCCTGTACTACGTTGTAGACTGTCTGCCAGTCTACATAGCTGACGTCTGTATAAGTGTGAAGATATCTATCATGTCTTGGTTAAGTGTAGCAGTAGCTCACAGGTCTAGAGAGACTGGATTGTGTCATGCAGTCAGACACCGATTTCCCTCACGCTCCCCCTTTCTCTCTGACCCAAAACTACTGATGTTACTGCACCACACTATCTTGCAGCTTGCTGTTGCTCTAAATTCTTGCTAGAGCAAAATTTAGGCTATTTTTTATTGTTTTTACATGACTATTATTGTGTATATTATTGCCTATCCAATTAACTGAAGAAGTAGAGTGAATGGTTGATAGATTTCTTAGAGCAGGGGTCTCCAAACTATCGTTCAGGTGTCAGATTTTGTCTGTGACACCTTTTTGGTCCTTTGAACTAAAGGCACACTTGGGCATGCGCTTGTTTAAAAATAACATTAATTCATCCTCAAAAACTGTGAGATACTATCATATTACCTTGGTTCACTAATACATATTGTATAAAACAGTATAATTTTGGTTGAGAGACATGCATTTAACCCGGCAGGCTATGCTCTGAGCTGAAAATTCCATTACTGGCTGAGGCAAACTTGTATTTTCCAAACATGTTACTTATGTTAAAACAGCAATAGAATCAAACATCAACTCCATAATTCTAATTGTAATTTTCATCTATGTCTGATTTCTATATGTACTCGATAGCACTGTAAAAGAACAGGGCTGAGACATCATTAGGACTAAGAAGATTTGCAGCCTTGAGGCTTCGATGAAGGCCAAGATCAGGTCCTGAAACTTGCTGGACTAAAGACTAATAGGACTGTCAAAAGGAGTAAAAAAAAAAAAAAAAACAAAACACATAGCATGAGATAAAGTCTGATGCAGGGTTTTGGGTGAATGTCCGCATTTATAGTATAGTTCGGAGTTACATTCCATTTTTAAAGTTTCAGTGGTAAATTATCTTACATTTCACCAAACCCAGTTTTCTCACTCTCTGCATGTTTTGCATACCAATTGCTCCCCAGTCTCCCTGATATTGACATTTTACTTTTTGTGCCTTTGAACATTTTTTTTTTTTTTGTCAGTACCCACACATTCTCTTCGTGAAGCCCTTCCTTTTTCCTATGTTTTATCACACTGGCTGATTCATCCCCCTTTTCTTGTGTGTAATTTTCTTTCTGTAGTTGCTAACATGCTTGAATTGTTCTTTTCCTTTGTTGTTGTGTGTCTGGATTCTGAAGTCAGTCAGTGTTTAGTTTGTATAGACTGTAATAACTTCTCTGTCACTGTCTCTGTCAACGAAGAAAGACGTTTTACTGTTTTAATGAACCGGCTTTTGTAATTTTGATATTTATGGCTTTTAATAAAAGTTATGGTGAAATAATGAGCTTTAAATAGATCAATCACAGCAGACCATGCCAAGTAATGAATAGTATAGAGGTGATCCTGGCCATTCATGGATTTGGGATTTGCAGTTTCAAATATTTTCCCAGGCAGCACTACCTGTTCCTGGCTGCACCCTCTGTTCCTCAGTTCACTGAGGCAACCCATGCTGTCTTTTTTCACGTGGTACACATGCCTGTACAAATATACACAAGTTTTACTTCTTTATTGTGTTATTATTTTGCTTTTGTACAGAAAAAGAGGTTGTTTGTGAACATGGGTCCTAATTATTGGAACATTACACTATTCACATATTTCTCCATTTGTGGAGAATTCTAGAACATATTCCCCACAAATGGACAAGGGTCTCACTCTTAGGCAGGCAAATCTAAGGTATTATTAATATTGTTTTTAATGTTTTATGTGGGAATTATGTAAACAACCCATTGGAATGTTGTTCCGTGTAATGTAAAAAGTTTATGTTAAAACTCCGCTCTCTCTCTGTCTCCTCTTTCAGCTCTGCTTCTCAGTTCTGTGAAGGCCAACCTGGGGATAGAAGGCCTTCCTCTGTTCCTGCCTCCCCTCTTGCCCCTCCCCCCTCAAACCCTTAGCCACACCCACTCACCCTTTTACCCATCACTTGTGGGCCCTTCTTTGCTTTTCCTGTCACGTGAATCCTTTCCCAACAGCGCTTAACTCCACATCCTAGCGCACTCCTAATGCACCCTAAAATCTTAAGCCAGAGCCGTCATTCAGCCAGGGTCTCTGTTTCCAGCTCCTGTTTCTCACTCTTTAAAAGAAAAGATCTCTGACAGATATACCTCGGCAGTTAATTAAAAAACCATTTAATTGTTAAATGGTTTTAAGAACATATTTGTATGGATTTTATGCATTAAGGTGCACAAATGGACAGCTGATCAGGGCTACCGAGTGTATGCGCCTCTGTATTTGTTGAAGCAGACCCACATCGATAGGCTGAGCTGAGAGGAGGGAGCGGCCCCAGGTTACTAACTAAATCTTCCACAAGCTCCAGCCCTGTAAATCAGAAATCAAGAGCAAAATAGTGAATTACAGTGGGTTATGAACAGGCAGACATGTAGGAAGTTAATGGATCGCCAGTGTAAAGAGCTCACTACCGTGTAAGATTGATCTGTCCTCTTAAAGTTCAGATTAATTCGCCTCTGCTTTGCACTCACTGACAGCCAGGAAAAACAAACAGGGACGGACAGAACGTACGCATAGACAGACGCACACATACTCACCTCCACACACGCGGTGTACTGTGGGGGCGCTAGAGTGCACGGGGACCCACAGAAGGAGACACTCCCACTGAGGCCGGCCTCAAGATGATGTGCGAGGTGATGCCTACCATCTCTGAGGATGGTAGAGGCGGGTCTGGAGGGGGTCCCTCCTCCCCTGCGGGGGGCGGGGGCGGTGGCGGAATGGGCGGGGTCGGAGGCGGATACGGAGGCCGGGAGTCGAGAGGCGACGAGGGGGGGAGCACGGGAAACCTGGAGTCCCTGATGGTGAACATGCTGACGGAGAGGGAGCGCCTACTGGAGAGCCTGCGGGAGACCCAGGACAGCCTGGGAACAGCCCAGCTGAGGCTGAGGGAGTTGGGGCACGAGAAGGAGTCCTTGCAGAGACAGCTGTCCATCGCCCTGCCACAGGTACTGTGCATCTTCACCCATACGGCTGAATGTCCACCTGTGGCCTGAGTTTCCATATGTGTCTGTATGTCCCTTTAAATGCCTTTGTGGATCCATGTGTCCTGAATATGTGTGCGACAAGATAGATTCAGAGAAGATTGAGGTTTTTTTTCATGCCTTTTTTATAGAGTTCCTCAGTGACCACAACTCACTGAAAGCTTCAGACATAGGTTGAACGTCTTTGTAAATGTGGGAATTAGGAAAGAGGGCTGAGAGACACACTCAGAGGAGTGGGATGGCCACCATCAGGGAGGTGGTACAAGCTGGAGTAAAAAAATCAGAGATGGAGGTAGAAGACTAGCGAGTGGATGGATGGAGGGAACAGCGGCAGGGTAGATTAGAGGGAGGTAAAGAAAGTATTCTGTGTGATTTGATGGCCAGAAAGAACAGGCATGTTCAGACAGCTATCGTGATTAATGCCACACGCTCCACCTCCCAGCCTCATTTTTGATCATTTTTTTCGTGCCTGTGTTTTTAAATTACTTTTCACCTATATAGTCATAATGTCACGTGGGATCTCTAAAGGGTCTTCCAGGGTGTTTGAGGTGTTGGCAGGTGTGCAGTGGCATTTGCTCTGGTGACCTGTCAAACTCTGTAGATTACAGGCATGTAAGCCATTGCTTATACAGTAGTTTGTATTACGATATTATCCAGAGAAACGAATGTACAATAGGTTACAAATTTATCCATTTATACAGATATTTACAGGATATTTACTGAGGCGACTGTGGGTTATGTACCTTGCCCAAAGTTACAACAGCAGTGCCCTAGTGGGGAATTGAACTGGCAAGCTTTTGGTTACGAGCTCTGCTCCTTACCCCTACGCCACACTGCTGTCCCAGTGTTGTGTCAGTGGCTGAAAACAGTATCCATTATGTAGTGAGCTTTTGTGGCCACTGTAACAGGGTCATGCAGGGTCATTATTCAAAGTCTGTGATTTTGTTGTTTTGGTTCTTAAGTCCGTTATGTAAGAAGGAAGTAAACAGGAAATCATTGTTAAGGGTATGTGCATTAATAATTGAAATGTGACCCAGGACAACTGTGGAAACTGCCTTGAATTTCAGACAGGCATTGCCAGTGGGTACAAACATCTTCTTTTGTGGTGCGGTTCTGAAATTGGTTAAGAATTGGAATTTTAGTATAGGTGAAGACTGAGCTGACTGTCCTGACAGAGGTGTAAGAAATGGGAAGATTAGATGGATTATGAGGGAAAGACTGATACGTACTCACACTTTGATGGACGCAGAAACTGAGAAAGTAAGAACCAAAACTGCTCCACATACTGGTAAAGAACAAGCAGTGTTGGGCAGGACAGAGATGATAGTGACTTACAGTATATACAGTATACACACAGTATATTATGTATGCATGTGTATATACAGTACAACATTAACAGTACACAAAATACTGACATACGTAGATGGAGAGGAGTTAATTTAATACAACTGCACTGACTGTCCTGACATTGCCATAAAAGAGAGGAAATGTGCGTGTGTGAGAGAGGGTGAGCTGGTAACATGAAACAGACACAGACACTAACGAATCGGGCAATTTGCATATTGCTGCATACTAATTAGTTGGCTTCTGGAATCTATTCTTAGATGCAGTGTATTAACACAGAGAGACAGGGCGGGAGAGGGAGAGAGTAACTAGCACAGTTTAAATGCCTCCAGTACATTGATAATCACAGGCAATTTCTCTATGACCATACTGAAAGAAGGAATGTTAAAGAGATAGAGGGCAGGGGGAAAGCAAAGGATTGTGGGATAGTGATGCCATTCGGAAATTTTAGCCCATTCACAGCAAGACACTCCCAGAATGCCAAGCTCCAATGGGCCCACTGTGTCCCCATCTGTACATTTCTCTTTTTCCCCTACTCTTTCTTTCTGTCCACTCCCTCCATCTGTGCTTATCTGTCTGTCGACTGTCCTGATGGACGGACGGACGCTGTCAGCGTGTCTCTGACTCACACGTAGACCAACCAACTCAAGCACGCTGACTGATTAAACGAATCACGTACGTTTCACCTCAGTTCTATGAAAGGATGGATTTTGGCACGGATTTCTACTATCCTATTTATGCCTTTCTCACTGATGTGTCAGAAAAATTCTTTTGAAACAGAAATGGGGAAAAGAGAGAGAGAGAGAGAGAGAGAGAGAGAGAGACGGGGGCAGAGAGAAAGACTGTGGCAGTGTGTGTAAGACTACAAAAGTGACACAGTTGGGATGTCCCTTTCAGCGCTAGGGAGTGCTGGACAGCTCCTCATTCAGTGATACTCTTTTGAGAGGGCGGAACATTTTGTCCAGGGCGTTCCATGCGGTAAAAATACGATTTGAGTGGTTAAGAGCTGCTCTCCAGATTGGTGTGACTGAAGCTGAGGCCTGACACGGAATGGACTCGGATCCCAATCTCTTTACCTCACAGAGAGGGGTCCACATCCTGCGCAGAGCGCGTAAGAGCTGCTGGACTGGCTCCTGTGAGCGCGCTTGGAGGCTATTGCAGTAATTTCACAAAATTCTTCGACTTAAGGCAATCCCCAAAAAGCTGCCTTCCAGCATTGTGCCACATTTACAAGCTGCAGTATCATCAGAGCATTATAATTAATTTTCTTACAAAGTATCCATAATGTTCATTTAATGCTTTTCAGAAATTTACTGCAAACACCAAAATAACCAGTCAGAGAGTCAATTCATGGATTAAAGAGCTAGAGGGTGTAGACGTTTTAGGAAACAAGGAAGAAGCCCCATCCTCTCTTAACACCAAAATTTTCTCACATACACCCTGATGAGGGCACCAGAACATTGATGTCAGTTCACTGCTAAAAAGGAGAACATAAAGTAGTCTAAAGTGTGGCTACTCCCCTTTGTCCTATGGGTCTAGTAGTCCCTCAGCTGGGCCTTCCTGTTGATTGATATCAGCTCACATTTCTCAGACGTGAAGCTCAGAAATGCTGGCAACGGGGCAGGCTCAGATGCAGTGTCACCACTCCTTCAGCCAGCAGCAAGAGCTTCTCTTGGAGAAATCTCCCCCTGCTGTTCTACAAGAGTCTGAATATGTGAAACCTGATACCAGGCAAGGGAAATCCTTCATGGTAGGATCAGGCAGCTCCAGGTTTCTGAGTGTTGCTGAGACTTGCATGCAGGCCAGAGGCAGCTCAAGGCAAAGATGCTGTAGCTGGTGGGGGAAAAAAGGTCAGGGACCCAACTTAGACTGTACCTATAGTATTGATGCCCTCTTACATGAACAGATTCTATGAGAGATTAGACTGCTATGAACATAACGTGAACGCTATGTTTTACACATAGTACTGTGGATTTACTACATTACTCCACAGCCGTTGGTTGACCATTTTTTGTGGTATTGAAACATTCTGTGTGCCCTTTTTAAAATTGACCGTGTTCACGGATTCCATCCGAGTCAGTTCAGCCGAACACGTTTGGCGTTGCCCTTGCATTGTAAAATGGAGTAAAGCCATGTTGTAAGTGAAGTGAAGCAGATAGATCATTGGCTAAAGGTTGAATGGTTGTTGATGGGATGATGGGACAGGGCAGCCAGCCAGGAGCAGCTGAACGGAGACCCGAGTGGGGCTGGCCACTGTTCCACAGCTGCTGGTGGAGGTCAGCGTGGGGCCTGGATAGTCAGGTGGTGAGGTTCAGGACAATGTGACCTCTGTGATCAAGAGGTCAACTATGGTCTTTTTTTTCAAACATGACCTCAGAACAAGCAAACCAAATTTCAGTCTGTTGCTATCGGAGCACATGTAAGATAATTTGTGCTGCTCTAAGCCTTGGAACTGAGCTAGCCAGAGCTGTGCTACCTCATATCTGTGTAATAGCCATTCACCTTCAAAAGATAAAGATTGCTTTCTTCTCGTGTTTAGTTATTAGTTTGCCTATTATTGAACACCTTGTGTTCTTTTGCTCTTCTGGCTTGCACAGATCCTCACAAGATCCAGTGTTATCTACAGCACAGATTCAGCCATATCTACAGTCTACATCAAACTCCAGCACTGCATTGCTTTTGTGACTGGTCCCACCAGGAGAGGTTTAGTCACTAAGTGGCAGTTCTGTTACAGCAAAGGGACCGCGTTTATACAGTTCCATTCCATGCTGGTGCTGCAACTTGTGTAGACATGACAGGCAGAGACAGAGAGGAGGAGCACATCATACGGATATGGCATTAGAATGGAGCAGCTTGTGGCAAAGTCCGCTGCGCAGGTCATGCTAGGTGGCGATCAGCGTGGTCCAATCCAGCTGTCCAATGGCAGCTCCGGATGAAGGGGGCCCTGGCATGTTGAGTTGTTACGTCTCTCAAGGCGGTATTGATTGGCTTTGCTCTCCTGTTACAGTCTAACATTAGAGCCCTTTTAGAGACACACCTAAAAACATCTCATCCCCGCGTCTGTGTAAACAAATGCTTCCCGTGTTCTCAGAAGTCCCTCAGAAGCATGGATGTCTGTAAACAAATACATCTCTATACACATAGTCTGCATAAATACATCTGGATGGTGCTGCCTGTATGTGCTTTTAGCTGTCCCATGTCCTTAGCTTCCTGTAGACATGTCCCCTGAATTTCCTCTGCAGACTTACCCTTGACGGTCAAATAATCACATAAATTTGTTTAATTTTTACAACTTACATTGACTAAAATAACGTATATTTATTGAGCAGTAGATGGTCTTTGCCAGAGGTTGACAATGCTGTCGGGAAGCCAGACAACAGTAGCAAAGACAAGCAAATCATACTTCCCGTGGGGCAAATTTTGCTGTAGATATGCAAATTTAGATTGAGTTGACTACAGACACTTTCAGGGGTTACAAACCCTATAGACTGTAGGGATAATTTAGCTTGACTACAACATTTCATAGAATTGTTTACTACACTGCATTTTGCATGTTGTTTCTTGAATCCCCTTCATTGTATTCAGGGGTCTCACAGTCCCTGGTATAAACCCAATTATCATCATGTTTATTACACTTTATTTATATGACGCTGCGCTCCAAGTAGATTTGCACTGTAAATGGTTTGCAGAGAAAATAACCCACATTTAGCACACGTCACATTCACAGTCTATTTTTGCCACCCCCGTTAACCTGCAGCCTTGTTTCTTTATGTCTGAAATATTCTCCCAGCTGTGTTTAACATATTGCAGTCTCACGGTGTTTCGGCACATGAACAATTTGCTGCATTTCATTCTCTTTGGCTGCACTGCCTTCCACCAAGATTAGCAAAATGCAGAGAAACACTGTGAAATGAATGCTTTGCAGAGAAACTGTGGCACTTGTTTAGGTTAGGAGAATATAGCAGTGGTTTACCTTGGGTTTGTTGACCATACTTGGTCAGGAGGAAGGTTTGGAGACATAGACCAGTGTATTATTTTAGCATGTAAGACTTTTTTTGGCCATAAGAAACAAATCCAACTAAACTAAGAGACTGAACTGGCTGAACTACCCAGAAATTACTAAAATATGATTCAACAGAACTAAGTGGGCATCAGTCCAACAGAGCATTCACAGAGAAAAACTGGGCAAATTAAATATAATAACATAACATTTTAAACCCCAGGAAAACATAAGTATGCCAAGTACCCAAGTACATCAGCATATCCATATCACATAGAATATATATGAATGTGCACAGAATGTTTATAGTCGTGAAAATATGTTGTGTTATGTGTTGAACCAAGACAAATATGAGTACTACTGTATAACTATGATAACTACTGAAAACAAAAATGTTAAAACTAATTTTTTGTACCTTAGTCCCCCTCCCTCCCCCAATAAAAAAGCAACATAGCTTTGCTTTTTTGTCCCTGAGTGGATTTTTATGTTGGTGGTGATATATGATATGATACAGTATAACAGAGAGTAAATCAATTCTGTATATCTGTATCTGGGCTTGTCCAGGTATCGTGTGGGTTGCTTTTGTTTAGACTTTTCGTTATGCTGATGTCTAAATGTTACTCTTTAATGGTTTGCTATCAGCACTCATGCGAGTCATACGCAAAGTTGTTGTGTTCCTCCAGCTAGAACTGGAATGGAATTAGCATCGTGGTGCAACTGCAGTGCTATTATGGAGTTAACTGATCTGACTGAGGAGTTTGGTTAGTGTGTGGGCTTAGCGTGAGGGTTGTCAGCATCATTTGGGCTGCAGTTCATGCAGCAGAGTTTTGCTGTGTTGTTATTGTTTCTATATACAGTATGTAGTGTTTATGTGTGTGTAAGTGTGTTTGAGGAAAATGCATAGATTTGTATGTATCTTTTCTCTTTTATTTTTTTCATTTCATGTTTTTAGCATGTTCTTATCAAGACAGTGAAACATTTTGGAACTGAAAATGAAAATGAGGCTTTGTGTGTGCACGTATCTGTGTAAGAGAGTGAAAATGAAGCATACTCTAGTTACTCTACATACCAAAAAAATTTGCATCAAAATGTTTACATAACCATTTTATAAATAGTCTGTAAGTTTTGGGGAAAAAAACATGTGGAAATGAAATTTGTGACAGTAAAAGCCATTTGAATTCAATTTAAACCTGCTTTTTGCGTTGTTTTATTGCACGCTGGGTGAGCGTGTGACTTGCTGTGGTCCCCCAGGAGTTCGCGGTCCTGACCAAAGAGCTGAACGTATGCAGGGAGCAGCTGCTGGAGAGAGAGGAAGAGATCGCTGAGCTGAAGGCCGAGCGGAACAACACACGGGTCAGTCACTTTCCTTCACTCCACTGCTTGTTAGTCAACACTTAACGGTTTCATTTTATGGCCATCTTCATATGTGTGGCAGGACAAAAATCTTGACAGGCCAGTTTTTTAAAAAAGTACTGTTTTGACAGCTTGACCACTAAAGCACAGACAGTCATCCTACAGAAATAGTCTGTGTAGGGAAAAAAAATATACTAAATTTTCCTTTCCAGAGAACACATGGATCCCAGACTTTAAACATGTTCAGGAAACGCGTATGTGTGCATGTCAGAAATGGTGTCATATCAACATGTACAAAATGTCAGGCAAAACTAAATGAAAGCCAGCAATTTGCTCATCCGTGGTTATTTTAGACAGCCGACGGTGAGAAAAACCTAAACCAGCAAGACAGGTTCGTACGTGCAGCATGTTGACATCTGAGAACAGAAGAATCATGGCTCTGGTTCTGTATTTCTATCGCTGTTTAATTTCCCTCTGTGTGCCCCACATCTCCACCTTTTTGTTAAGGCTCCTTTCAATTGCTATTCTGTCATCTACACCCACATCCTGTGCGTCTCTCACTGTTGTGCACAACAGCACTCCCTGGTGTTTCAGCACCGTTGAGTTTGGACAGCTCCCCTACACTTTCCCCACTGCTCCCTCCCACTTCATCAGATTAGCACATTACCACGTAAGATCCCTCCCTCTTTCCAAGTCTCTTTAACCCCGGAACTTTCCTCCACACCCCTTTGTCCTCCCTCTTCTGTGAGCGGGGAAGAAGATATGTATGTGTATACTGTCCTGTAAGAATGGCTACCCTCCCTCTCTTTCTTTCTCTCTCGCTGTCATTTTTTCTCTCTGTCACAGATGGAGTTTGTAAAACATAACACAGGGTTACAACATCACAGAGTGTAAGGCTTTAAATTAGGGCTTTAATGCGCTACCCAATTAGGACTCGCAGAACACATGACTTCAAATGATGAGTCTTATCGCTGCAGAGTTGCAAACACCTTGTAAGGGAAGTGACAGGATTTGTTGTTGAGGTTTGCACAATATTGTGCACAGAGGAGAAGAAAATGAGAGTGTGGATGTCCAGCTACATCTCTGGGACAGCAGTGGTTGCAGAAGAATGAATGTGTCATTTCCATGAAATAAAGTAGTATTTTACCTAAAGGAAAACCCCAATGGGCCACCTGCCATAGCATTCAGACCATCTCCAGTAATGTTGCCTCTGGATAGCCACATGTCTTCTGTCTAAACATGCGACATTTTCCTGCCAAGACTCTAGCAGATTGCAAGCATAAAGGCCTCTTAACACAAGCATTAAAAAGAGAAGAAAGAAAACTGTGTGTGTATATGCCTGTGTGTGTACACATGCCTGGGTGTATGAGTGAGTGTGTGCGGTGTGTGTGCGTGTGTGTCTGTGCGTGCGTGCGTGTGTGTGTATGTGTGTGTTTGTGTGTGTGTGTGTGTGTGTGTCTGTGCGTGCGTGTGTGTGTGTGAGTGACCCCTGTTCCTCTGCTCTCTCCCTCAGCTGCTGCTGGAGCACCTGGAGTGCCTGGTGTCCCGGCACGAGCGCAGTCTGAGGATGACGGTGGTGAAGAGGCAGGCGCAGTCCCCCGCCGGGGTCTCCAGCGAGGTGGAGGTGCTCAAGGCCCTTAAGTCTCTCTTTGAGCACCACAAGGCCCTGGACGAGAAGGTGCGCAGAGAGGACCCAGCTCTATATGTCACTGCCTCAGTGTATTAAGGCATGAAGGCATCGTTGTATAATTTTCCTGTTTCCATGTTAATGCTGCTCACAACTGATCATGCCACATTGATAACATAAGATAAGTAGATGGAGGTGATGATCTCTAAGGAGATGACATAATTTTATTCAGAGGGCAAACAACTTTCCTTACCAGACAGCTGAAGGTTTGAAGGCCAGTTACAGAGCCTGTAACTCAAAGTGTGCAGGCTATATCCCAAAGGGAAGTTGTGCTGTTTTTCATTTTGGCCAGATACTTCATTTTAGCTATTGAAGTAGTATCCAACTGTCTAAGTGGATACTATGTAAAAATGCTCCAGGGGTAGAATAATCAAAAATACAGTTCAAACCAAATTGCTTTTATGGGCATAAAATTCATTTTGGCATATATTGGCCAAAATGTGCAATGTATTGCAGTATTAATAGTGAGTACACTAATATGCTTTTTATTGTTACTCACCCTAATATCCGTACACACCAAGCTCCCTTTTCTTTTTCTCTCTTTCTGTTTCACCCTCGCTTTTGTCTGCCTTACCCCTCTTTCACCTCTCTCTCCCACCCCTGTGTACCTCTGTCTCACCTGCTCTGTTCTCTCACCCTCCCTCTCTCGCACCGGGGCTGCAGGTTCGGGAGAGGCTGCGGGTGGCTCTGGAGAGGGTGGCCGTTTTGGAGGAGGAACTGGAGGCTTCTTCCCAGGAGGTGAGACCAATGAAGCAAACTGTAGCCAAACCTTTCTCTCACTCTTTCTCTCTCACTCTCTCTCTCTCACTCTCTCTCTCTCTCACCCTCGCTCTCTCTCTTTCTTTCTCTCTCTCGCTCTCTCTCTCTCTCTCTCTCCTTCTCTCTCTCTCTCTCTCTCTGTTTTTTTATTTATGTGAAGGTCACGTCTGTGCCTATCATTGTGTTACCGGCCATTGTGTTTATTATGTCTGTGTTTTCTGTCTCTTTCAGGTACTCTCTCTAAGAGACCAAATAAAAAGGCGACAGCAAGGGTTGGATAATGGGAAAGAGGTAAGGTGATCTCACAAGTTCCAGACCCAGCATATCATTTTTTAAAAAAATCTCCCAAATCCAAAAAAACCTTTGGGATGACATCCTACCCCATGTATTAAAAAGCACGTCCCTGAGTTACTTACATGTTACATTCTGGAGATCTGTAACTATAATTATAATTATAACTCAGATTAATTCATCGTACATTTATACATTTATAAGTGTCACCTACCAACCTTATAATGGCATGCAGTGCACTCAGACCGCACCATTTGTACACTGCCTACCTCATATGAAATGAAAAAAATGTGTGTGTTTGTGTGCATGTGCGTGTCTGTGTGTACACATGTGTGTGTGTTACTGGAATTGAACATGTAGTAATCCATGTTCTCACGAAGACAGAAATGCAAATGTGTATTTGTGTGTACAACCACTATCACTCAGATTCTTCTCCATGCCCATATCCACTTTCTCTTTACCCTGATCCACGCTTACCTCTCTCTCTGTCTCTTTTGCTCCCTCTTCTCCTGCCAACCTTTTTCCTCTCCTCTTCATCCTCATCCCTCCTTCCCCCCCTGTGACACAGCGCCTGCCTAATGGGCCCTCGTCTATACTGGATGATGGAGAGATTGACAGACAGAGAGAAGGAGAGATCGAGCGACAGAGAGCAGAACTCTCCCAGCTGAGAGAGAGACTGGCGCTCATGTGCCGGCAGGTGAGGGGAGTGAGCGAGCGAGCGAGCGAGCGAGTGAGTGAGTGAGTGAGTGAGCGGGCGAGCAAGTGAGTGAGTAAAGTTATGTGGTAGGCAATAACAGTGTCATTGGCCATGAGAGACTGTGCGGCATGTACACACTGATTGCAGTGACGTCTCATCAGTGACATTGTTCTCAGAAAAAGAGGTAGCTGCAAACTGAGTTCTCCACTACCATCTTGTGGACAACTGGAAAACTGCCATCATTGTGTAACGTCACAGTAGATGCAGATTACGGTATCAGCATTAACGTACACAAATGAATGAACAGATATGTATTTGTCTCTCAACTATTGCTACTTCTTCCCCCACATATTTCTCCTATCTTTCTGTCCCAGGTGGGAGAAATAGAAGAACAGCTTGCTGCAGCCAGAAGAGAGGTGACAAAATCTGAAGAAGCCAACCAGAAACTACAGAGGGACGTGAAGGAGGTGAGTGCACTGGTTCTCAGATGAGCCTGTGAAAGCTCCTGGTATAATAACGTATTGTAGTAGCGCTATTATGAGGGCTGGCTGAGGTGCTTTGCTTCACAGTATTCAGATATAAGTTTCACGTATAATATTCATGTGTAAAAGTGAAACCATTGCTGTCTGGTACAAAGCTCTCACCAAAAGTGGTGAAAATAACTACTGCATAAAGTCGTTGTACGGCTTCCATGTTCAGGTTTTGTGTAAAGGCCATATACATTACCTATATAATGTGCAGCTCATTTCGGATGGAAACTAGGAAACGGCTTTCGGAGCCCTGTCTCAGAAGTCAACCTGGAACGGAAGATGTTTTCAGTGACTCATTTGAGTGGCATTCACTGGGCAGGAATGACAGGAGGATAGGTTCAAACCTGTGTTCTGCCCTCAATCTTGTTTACATGTAGTGGCAGTGAGCGTTTTTCCGCAGGCCATGAAATCTGGAATTTATGTAACTACCGAATAGGGGAGTGTCCAAGCATTTCTCATAAAAAACAGTAAACAACGTACTTATGCTCATAATTAACATTTTTCTGCAGACATACACAAGTCCCTGACGCGAATGACCTACAGTTCTGTCTGAATCAATTTGTTTATATGTATTTGCATTACCCTGTTTGTAAAACCACATACTCATGTGATATGTTTGCGCAACTAGGTTGCATTCCAGAAACATGCAATTTAGCTGCACGCAATGATAGTCTTCACACCAACTAGCAATCTAGTTGGGTGAAGCTGAGTTTAACAAACAAATGGTATACGTGCGTGTGGCGTAATGGCTATTTTGTCTTTGAACAGTGTTTATTGGACCGTGTTTGAATTTTATACGAACCTTTATCTGCATTATAGGGTTCCTAAAATCCTTGGCCATTTTGTCTGTTTATCTTTTTAGTCATCTGTCTTTGTGCTTGAGTGGTTTTCATTTATGGCTGTGTTTGTCTGCCAGCAGTATTTGTGAAACGACATGGGTTAGCTCTGTGCATGCTTTAAGATTGCTCTTGTTTTAGATGACTGTCTCTCTCACTCTTTCTCCCTTCTAAAATGAAGGGGTGTCAAATCTATTTTTCTGAAAATATTGGGAAAAGTACTTGTACAATATATGTCACATCACTGCATAAAGACCAGGTAAGGGGCTATTGGAGCATCCATATGGAGGGTGCATTGGTCACCTCTTGAAGATCTCTCCCCACTGAGGAGACCCTTGTAGACAGCTCCCCAAATGGGTGGGAGTCCAGCAGAGGGGTCAACAAGGAATTATCAGGAAAGTGCCCAAATTGTGGCACACTTGAAATGTTTTTTTTTTTCCAAACTCCTTAGTGAGTCAGTCAACAAGGCACTAGCCTTGAGGTGCTAGTCTGGTTCCTTTTCAAAACCGGTTGTGTTATCTGCCGACAATGACCGGGAGCGGAACAAATTGGCAAATTTGTGGTAGTTGTTGGTAGGTTTCCCAGGGTGTCCTCTTCTCACTGTTCTCAGGCCCTGCTGAGTTGCTTGCATGTGACGTCAGTAGAATAGTGCCTATCCTGTAGTTGGTAACCATTTCACTGTAATGCGCTGCCTGACCTGGAGTGCAAAAGTAGCCTTTTACCGTGTGCACGTGTTTCACGATAGCGTTCATCTCTGTTCGGTGCTTCTGCACGAGCGCGGAGGCTGTTGTTGTGAGACAAGCCTAATGTACAGCTGGAAATTCCAAAACAGGGTTGAGTGAAGGGGAAACCACATAGAAAGGAACAGGTTTTGCTAACTTAGCTGAGGCAAAATGGATTGATGTCTGATTTCACTGAACTCTTGAGCAGTGTCTTAGGGTAGGGTCTGTTTGCCATGACCACTTTCATTTTTGGTGTGCCATACTCCAGGGAGGAAAGAAGCTCTTATTGATCGATGCTATACTGTGACGATGCCATGGCCGTTCCTTAAATGCAAACTGCACCTGGGATGCCTCTTGAGTTTGCTTTTTACAGATGGACAAATAGCGCTGAAATAAAGCGTGAGAGAACGGAGCGTTATTTGTGCTGTGTATGAGGATGGGGCATGAGTGTTGACTGGAACAAACTTAAGTGGGGCAATTTTCTTTAAACGTTTTGAAAAAATGTTAAGTGCTTCTTTCTTTTGGTGGCGTGGTCAAATTCCTCTCCTGATGGATTTGTGGATAATCCTGCTCTTTATGTACAATTTAAATAAAGTGAAGTTAATTAAAGTGACACGCAAAAGCTGACATTGTAATCTTTTGTGTTCACCGTTTTTTTTTTGTTGTTGTTATGTACGTGTCTCGGGTTTTTTGGTTGCGTCACGGTGGTTTTTCTGGGGGCTTAGTTTGGTTTACCTTTGCCTGTTTTCTTTTCTTTCTCATAAATATGTAAATAGTACCTTTTTCGAAGCTCTGTGTTTAAACAAGAAGGTTAAAAATGGGATTTTAAAAGTCACCGTCTCTCTCTTTTTCTCAGGCTCTCTGTCAGAGGGAGGACATGGAGGAGCGAATAACGACATTAGAGCGCAGGTAGCTCCCATTCCCTGCACTGCCTCCACAGACCACGCTGCACCTGCACTCACTCCACGCCCTCCTTCCTGTATCTGAGCACCAATGTCCTCACTGGATGCTTCTATGCGTTATATGCAGGTATCTCAGTGCGCAGAGAGAGGCCACCTCTCTCCACGACATAAAAGACAAGCTGGAGAACGAACTGGCGAGCAAGGAGTCTCTCTACAGACAGGTGAGACTCCTCTCCCTCCGCCGATGTACTAGGGGGCGCCCTTGAGCAGCCTCACCTTTGGGACCGGGGTTTCTTTTCTTCCTCACGCGCTGCTCTCCTCCTCTTCAGAGTGAGGAGAAGAACAGGCAGCTGCAGGAGAGGCTGGATGACGCCAAGCAGAAGCTGCAGCAGACCCTGCAGAGAGCGGAGACGCTGCCTGAGATCGAGGCCCAGCTCGCCCAGAGAGTGGCCGCACTCAACAAGGTACTGCACTGCCTAGTGTTAGTCAACGTGTATATCTCATAGGAGGTTCACTGGCTGCAGCGTTACTGGCTTATAATAAGCTTAGTAAGTGTGATTGTGTCTTTCTTTCTCTCTCTCTCCCTTTACTGTGTCACCCAGGCTGAGGAACGCCATGGCAACTTTGAGGAGCGATTGCGACAGATGGAAGCGCAATTGGAGGAAAAAAATCAGGAGCTACAGAGGGTGACTGTTACTCTTTTTCTCCCTCCTTCCCCCTCTCTCTCTTGCCCTCTCTCCTTTTTCTCTCTACTACTCCTTCTCATTTCAATTGAATTCAGTGTGCTTTATTGTCGTGGCAAACACACTTTTGTGTTGCCGAAGCAAAACAAACTGTCTTGCTCCGAATACTTAAGATTACACACATAAATAAACAGCAAATAGAAAGAACAGACTAAAAATGAACATAACAGTGTTGATTAATCCTCCTCACATGCAGAGTGCTCACTGCTGGTCCCTCAGGCTACAGAGAGCGACAATATAATGGGCTGTGTGTCCCTCTCTTTGCATGACTAACATTGTATCTGGGTCAGTCATCTGTGTAAATCGAGGGAGGAAAGTGCTAATTGTATTAAAGTTCACGTCTTTTACTCAGCACTATTTCTCCCAGTGCAAGAGTCAGTATAGTGAGTCTCACCCTCCCCTGTGTTATGGTGACCACAGAGCCTTTCTTCGTTGGCTGGCCTGGTTTGCTGATAGTACATCAGCCTTTTTCAGTGGCTCAGCTGCATTTGGTCAAGACCCGCCTCTGATTTGTTCCCTCCCTCTCTAGCCACCTCTCTTCCTCTCTCCTTCTCTACCTATCCACATGCACATCTCAAGGTTTATTTTCTTCTCAGTTGTTCTCTCTATCCGTCTCTCAGGAGCCAGTCAGGAGAATACTGTGCACTAACTCCCTCAAACTATTTGCTGTCGTTCCTCTCCTATCCCAGGCAAGGCAAAGGGAGAGAATGAACGATGAACACAACAAACGACTCTCTGACACAGTGGACAAGCTCCTCTCAGAGTCCAACGAGCGACTCCAGCTCCACCTGAAGGAGAGAATGGCAGCCCTGGAGGAAAAGGTATCCCGCTCACCGGCTTTCTCAGGCGGCTGGGATTATTTTCCTTCGTGGGAATTGCAGTTTGTGTCTTTCATACCAAAAACAAAATGTTCACTGAAGCATTTCATGTTATTTTTTCACCATCCCGGTGGTAATGGCATATACTCTATAGAGGAGGGACAACTACTTACATAATCTGAACACTGCTTAGTAGAACACAGTGATTGTACTCTGCATGATTTTAGGAAATTGTTAAATTAATATTGCTTTTTCCGCTCTTCCTCCCAGAATACTCTTTCAGAGGAACTGGCAAACATGAAGAAAATACAAGATGATCTTCTAGCAAACAAGGTATCTTTCCCTCACCATAAATCATTGCTCTGGAGTGTATTGCTTCTCTGTCTATGTGGTGACAACCCTTCTCTCTCTCTCTCTCTCTCTCTCTGTTTGTCTCTCTCTCTTCCCCTCCCTCTTCACCACTCTTTCTCTCTCTCAGGACCAGCTGATTGCTGAGCTGGAAAGACTTCAGCTGGAGCTAGATCAGCTAAGAGGGAGGCCTGGCTCCTCCTACTCCAGGTTAGCCACTCCCATGGACGCACCCCCAAAGCATTTTTTGCTCTTAGAAACAAATTGTTCGTTCTAAAACTGTGCTGCTAAAATGGTAAATGGAGAAAGGTAGTATGGAAATGTTGGATTATATCCCGTTCCTCCTGTGTTTCTCTGTCAGGTCTCTTCCAGGAAGTGCGTTAGAGCTCAGATACTCCCAAGGGGGCGGGTCCCTCCCAGCTGGCTCCACCACACACCTGGATCACTATGGCAACGCAGCCCCAGGAGGCGTGGTCAGGCGGACTCACCGCGGGCGATGGGGGCCCGCCCGGGAGGACACCAGCAAGGTGAGAACCTCTCACCTGGCCTCTGCTGACAACGCAGAGAAATGCTCTTTCTGAGTGATTTCTGAGTGACCCCTCTCACTGTGTCCGTCTGCAGTACGGGGAGTGGGACAGCGGCACCCTGCTGGCTCCTGGCTTTGAGGGGGGTGTGGAGGGCGGCTGCTCTGACGAGGAGGAGGAGGACAGAGAGACGCTGTTCGGCTCTGAGCTCCTGTCCCCCAGCGGTCAGACGGATGTACAGACCCTGGCCATCATGCTGCAGGAGCAGCTGGAGGCCATCAATAAGGAGATCAAGTGAGTGTCAGTGGCTGCTTATTTAACAGGGAAACTCAGCTGGGCCTTGACCAGAGGCAGCTATGAATGATGGACTTCTGTTGCTGAGTAGCTTTGTTCTGTCTTATTCACTCAAGATGTCATTTGGCTATTATGGGCCATTGCAATGAACTGTGCTCAGCCAGGTGCCAATAACAGGTCTTGGAGACCTTGCAACATATGTGTATGTTGTTGAAATGTGTTCTTTTAATGCATGGTGATATCTCATGCTTGATGCTGTTCTTTCCAAACGATTGTAATAATTATGGGATTGTAATAATTACGGGGCGGCAGTGTAGCATAGTATGGAGCGGGGCCTGTAACAGAAAGGTTGCTGGTTCACTTCCCCGCTGGAGCACTGCTGCTGTACCCTTGGGCAAGGTACTTATCCCAGAATTTCCTCAGTAAATATCCAGCCGTATAAATGGGTAACATGTAAAAACTGTAACCTATGTAAGTCGCTCTGGATAAGAGTGTCTGCTAAATGACAGTAATATAATGTAATACTTTGTAACATACAGGCCACAAAGTGAGGGATTGTGGTACTAGTGGATGGCAGAAATTGTAGTTAAATTCTCTCTCCCACCAGAGGCCTTTCTCTTAAACCACAGAAGTGAAGTGGAACAAGAAGATCTTGTACCTCAAAAACAGTCCTGTAGTATTTTAGTCTCCACTAGAGGGCAGATGGACATTTAAAGGCCACAGCATTTGGGACCAAGAGATAAAACATAGCTGCAAACTGGCATGCTTTTTTTCAGGGAATTTCACTTGACAAAAACAAGTCAGATGTTTTATTGCAATAGGGATCAGTGAAAACACAAATAGCTCTGGACGATTCCATGCTAAACCACAGTGAACAGATGGCAAAATGGCTATTGCAATTGGCCCTAGGTCCGTTTGGCTAATGTTTGCTTTTGTGGGTATTTGTGTTTTGTTTTCCTGTATCTGATGCGGTATGTATTTGGAACTGAGGCTATAAGCTTTGCATTACATTACATTCATTTAGCAGATGCTCTTATCCAGACCGAATTCCAGCAAAAAAGAACAGAAGTGTATCCATTCAAGCTGAGTGAGCAACAGTGTCAGACCAGGCTAACAACACTTCCAGACCAGTGAGTGTGAGCGTAACACTATCCAAGCCCTACCACAAGTTAACTTGTGGAACGTGACTAGACAGCCTGGAAAGCTGGTGAAGAACTCATCATCTGCATTGTAGGGTAACCATACAGCTGAAGAGAAGTGAAATGACTGAGTAAGGCTGAACTGAGTGGTAGAGTGGTAGCTGTGGTTGACTCCATTTACCATTATATGTTCCTTGATTGCCACCCCCTTATCTCCTCTCCTCTCTCTCTCTCGCTCTCTCTCTGTCTCTCTCTCTCTCTCTCTTGCTCTCTCTCTCTGTCTCTCTCTCTCTCTCCCTCTCTCTCGCTCTCCCTCTCTCTCGCTCTCCCTCTCTCTCTCTCTCTCTCTCTCTCTCTCTCTCTCTCTCTCTCTCTCTCTCTCACTCTCTCTCTCTCTCTCTCTCTTGCTCTCTCTCTCTCTCCCTCTCTCTCTCTGTCTCTCTCTCTTCCTCTCTCTCCCTCAGGCTGATCCAGGAGGAGAAGGAAAGCACAGAGCTGAGGGCGGAGGAGATCGAGAGTCGGGTCAGCAGCGTGGCCCTGGATGGCCCCCCGCTCCCCCCGTCCTCTCTGGGTGGGGGTAGGGACGGAACGGGGAGGGGCTTCATCCCTCAGTCACTCACGTCCTCCACCCTGGCCTCCCCCTCTCCCCCCAGCTCTGGGCACACCACCCCTCGCCTCCCCCACTCCCCTGCCCGCGAAACTGACAAACAGGTACACTGTGTTCATGCCCAAGCTCAACATGATACCTGACCTGACCTTACTTCAGCTTCATGTTTATGTAAAGCTATTGTGTAGGTCTTAGCACGCCTAGAAAGTCAAGTCATATGTGATGACAGGTGTAAAGTGGTAGCTTATCTACAGGTGTTTACAAGGCTAGAAGTATTTCGAATCTTCTTGGCCACAAAAGTTGTGTAAATAAAATAATTTACATTTGTTGTATCATTGAGAGACTTCAAAGAAGCGGAATAATGTGGGAAAAAAATATCTTCCCGTAGAACAATAAAGAGGATGAGAGGTCTCTGGCCCTGCTGGACTCCACCCCTCCTCCTACCCCTCGTGCCCTACGATTGGACAGAATGACCCACACACACCCAGGGGCCATGCTCGACGACAGCCGTGAATTCCGCAGGTCGGTTAACTGAGTAACTGTCAATGAAGCTGAAGTGTTATGTGTGTCAGATGTATACATGGTATAGAGTCGATTACTTTAATTACATTAATTACATGTTCATGATTATACAATGCAGTATTACTGAGTCAGTATTTATGTATACCTCCTCCCAATGTTATTGTATTATGTTTTCCCCACCCTGTTTGTTCTCTGTCAATTGTGCAGTATCTCTGCTCTTTCTCTCAGTCTCTCGGCAGACGGTAGTGCCACCAACAGCAGCCAGGACTCCCTTCACAAAGCCAGCAAGAAGAAAAGCATCAAGTCTTCCATCGGCCGGCTCTTTGGCAAAAAGGAGAAGGGGAGGATGGGCCAGCCAGGACGGGAGTCTGCCTCTCTTGGTGAGCAGCAAGAGAAAAAAAAACCTGTGTAGACGTGTGTCACCTTTAGAGGTCTTTTGATAGGCTGCCCATGTTTTTGCATGGGATGACCGCAATCAGTAGCGGTTAATAGGATGTCACGCAAGTCTGATCATGCTGTGAAAACAAAATTTATCGATACAGATAGGCAAAACAGTAGCTCTCAATATTAACGTGTTACGTGTAATGTTTTTTAGCGTATTTGAAGAAAATGCAGAAAATGTAATATGTCTATTAAGTGTAAACTATTATATCATTTGGTTAAAATATACTTGCTAAAATATACCAAGAGCGCTAGAGCGCTGTCGTGACAAAAAGAAACATAGAACAGGCCACTTACTTGAACTGTGCTAGAATGTGACAGACAAAAGCTTCAGCGTTAGATTTGCCCTTCTCTTCTCTGACTTGCTCAGAAAAATGCTGCGTGGGTGCTTATTTGAAACAGGCATTAGTCATCACACAAACTCAGCCACAGACAGGGTGTCTGATGAACTGTGGATTTTTAATGGTCACTTGGTCAAGTGGCTGCTGCTCAAAGACAGTCATGCAAAAATTATGAAAAGCATTTTTCTTCCTGCGGAACATCTTTGTCAGTCGAGCGTGCCAACACAGGCTAAGTGTGAGGCCATCCATTTTTGATGATTTCGAGTAGAATATTTGGACTACAACTAAGATGGCCTCTCACTGGCAGGCTTGCGGCACAGTTTGGCCCATTTGTAGTTCTGTACCATCTCTCCCCTCTGCCATTCTCAGCCTCCACACCCTCTGAGGACCTGGGCTCTGCAGACCCTCTAGGCCTCACCAAGCTCACCGGCCCAGTGGACAAGGACCGCCGCAGCAAGAAGAAGTGAGACTGCACCACACTGCCTGTCTCCTTTTAAACCTTCACATCTGTATCAGAAGGTTTGAAAGGTTCATCTCATTTCCAGTGATCTGTCAAGGAGGGAATCGTGGTCATCTATAGACAGTGAATGCCCTACCCTCCCCCTCACACCCCCTTCTTTCTCTTCCATTCTCTCTCTCACAAACAAGTTTTAATTTTCAATTTGCTGCGTTGGCATGTCAAACATGCTTTTGTGTTGCCAAAGCATGTGCACGCCAAACATATAACAAAACAATTTTAAAAATCACAGTTAACTACAACTAATCTCATAAACTAAAATATCATCAAATATCAAGTTGATCTCTTTCTCCCTCTAAACCAGTTTAAGTCAAATCTAAGAATATCTTTATTTGTACTGCAGTTTCCACAAGTACCATATTGCCAAGGCATTTAGTAAAGAACGCACAAAATTAAAACCAAACTTTGCTAAATAGAACATGATTTGCCCACCACAGATGTAATTACACCCGTTCACTTTCAGGCACGAACTGCTGGAGGAGGCATGTCGCCAGGGTCTCCCCTTTGCATCGTGGGATGGACCCACTGTTGTTTCCTGGCTCGAGGTATAAAATCTGGCTCCCCGCGTCTGTTTATGTTTCACAGTCACAAGAGTTCTGCACATAATGACAACCATCATAATTTGATTTCTGTGTGAGTCATGAAATTTTCTCTCTCTCTCTGTCTCCCTTACTTCTCTCCTCCTTCTCCCTCTCTCTCTCTTTCTCTGTGTCTCCCTTCCTTTATCCCTCTGTCCATTACCCTCTCTCCCGCCCCCCCCAGCTGTGGGTGGGCATGCCGGCGTGGTACGTGGCGGCGTGCCGGGCGAACGTGAAGAGCGGCGCCATCATGGCCAACCTGTCGGACACGGAGATCCAGCGGGAGATCGGCATCAGCAACCCGCTGCACCGCCTCAAGCTGCGCCTCGCCATCCAGGAGATGGTGTCCCTGACCAGCCCCTCCGCCCCCGCCAGCACACGCTCCGTCAGTACACATACACTGTGCAGTACCAATCCTTCAGCATGCTGATAGATCTAATGTCAGTGTCTTTGGACGCATATAGGTTCCTGTTACTCTGCTTCTGTGTGTTAGAGATCACATGGTTATGATTACTTGTCAATGTACGTGCCAGGTCATTCTTAAAGGACACCTGATAGTTATCTGCTCTTCTGTACCTTTTTAAAATTCAAATACTCTCTACATTGTCATATAATGATTATGTGTCTCTCTCTGTGTCTCTCTCCCTCTCTCACTGTCTGTCTCTCTCTGTCTTTCTCTCTTTGTCTCTCTCTGTCTCTCGCTCTCTCCCTCTCTCTGTCTCTCTCTCTCTCTCTCTCTCTCTCTCTCTCTCTGTCTCTCTCTCTCTCTCTCTTTCTCTTAATCCTCTCTGTTTCGGAATAACGTGTGACTGCAGTCGACCAGTAACGTGTGGATGACACACGCGGAGATGGAGTCCTTGGCAGCAGCCACCAAACCTGTGAGTGTGTCTGTCACCCTCTTCACGCATTTTGCGCAGAATGTTGGACTGACTGGGTTGTGATGCCTGTTGCCTGCCTTTCAGAGGTACCAGCAGCACTATATGCACTTTATACCTCTCCAAGGCTCAGCAAACAGTCTGTGCTAGAAAGACTGACACTCAAGGTGTCCACAGTCTTCATGTAAAATGTTCTGGTATTCTCTGTAGTCTCTCCTTGCTCTGATCACTATCTAAGTTGTTAAGGAGATGAGAAGAATGGTAATGAAACATCTGAACCTCAAAGGCAGGGACAGAATTTCAGCCTGTGTGGAGTGGTATGTCTTGTTACTACTATTAGAGAGTCAACAGTGCTGATGGAAATGATGGTTAAATTACAATACTGGTTCAGTAAAATACACGGCAAAAAATACTACAGTGCCATATACTGTTTTGGCTGAAAAACAGCATGGGCATATAGGAGAAGTCTGTATGCATGAAGGTACATTAATATATGTCTCTTTTCTCTCTCTGTGTTTGTCTGCCTAGGCCTTACTGTTCAGCTTCCTTTTTCTCTCCCTCAGTTTCTGTTTAAATGTACTTTTTCCGACTAATTATCCGTTTACTAACAAACTGTTCCTCCCTTTGTCTTCCACTTTCTATTCCTCCTCTTCACCCCCTCCTCTTTTCCTTAAACGATGTCTTCCCCTCCACCCAATGTTCCTCCCTCCATCTCTTTCCTTCTTCCTCCCCCCATCTCTCTCCTCCCCCTTCTACCTTTTTTCATTCTTTCCTCTGCCCACAAGGAGCTGAAAGAGATTAGCTGGGATCAGGTACGTAATATTTTGATTCCAAATATGAAACGGAGAGACAGATTATTAATAACCAAACACACATAAATATGAATGTACTGAACATAAATTTAACTGGACACTTCCATTCTGCTTGTATATTCCTAACTTTCCAAAACTTACCTCTCTCCTTTTTTCTTCTTCCTCCCTCCCCCCTCCACTCTGGTTCTCATTCTTGTCGTTCTTTGCTGCCCACCCTCTCCCCTACACCCATCTCACCCACCCCCCCCCCACCCCCATTCAAACACTGCTTTCCCTTAACCTCACAATTCTCAACACACCTGCGGCTCTCCCTCACTGCTACCTTACCTACTCCATTTCCCTTGCCTCTTTCCTTCTCTCCATTCTTCCCTCTGTCCCCTCCCCCGGCCCCTCCCCCTCTAGATCCTGGCCTATGGGGACATGAACCATGAGTGGGTGGGTAACGAGTGGCTGCCCAGCCTGGGCCTGCCCCAGTACCGCAGCTACTTCATGGAGTCCCTGGTGGACGCCCGCATGCTGGACCACCTGACCAAGAAAGAGCTGCGGGGGCAGCTGAAGATGGTGGACAGCTTCCACAGGTGACTGCTCAGTCTTTCTCTGCTCCTCTCTACCTCGGTGCTGTTTGGCCGTGGTGGTGTCCACTGCAAGAGCTCACCTGGACAGGTGGTTTCACAAATGTTCAAGGCTCATCATGCAGCCAGTTCATTGTGCTGTCATCTCTTTCATGTGCCGATGCTCTGAGGAGTCTGATAACGAGACACCTGTAGGTCTGCTTGGTTTCTGCGAGGTTGGGGTGTATTATTGTCTGGGTTGTATGGGTCAGGGTGTGTGATGCTTTCTTGCGAACTCCCTCAGGGTCAGTCTGCATTACGGCATCATGTGTCTGAAGCGCTTAAACTACGACAGAAAAGAGCTGGAGAGGAGGAGAGATGAGAGTCAGCACCAGAACAAAGGTGAGTCTGCCCTCTTCCCCACACTCTTTCTCTCCATGCACTGTGAGTAACCCCTAGAGAAGAAGAAGTTTAAAGACGATGCATGTCTTTATTTAATTTGTTTTTCCCATTTAGAGTAACTGAACACCACTGTGGTATAAGAGATCAAAACTGCTGCCTTGCCTATCTGTGATAAAGCAGACAGACATAATAAAGCGTTGGAGTGAATAGTCCAAGTAATCACAGTCCCACAACATTACAGCACTCACCTATTTGCATGACATAATGGTACGGTCCACAAACACCTCACGCTAATGCTTATCTAACCGCTCCTCTCGATCTCGCCCCCCCCCCACCCTCCAGATGTAATGGTGTGGTCCAACGAGCGCGTGATGTGCTGGGTGCAGTCGGTGGGCCTGAAGGAGTACGCCGACAACCTGACGGAGAGCGGGGTCCACGGGGCCCTCCTGGCGCTGGACGACACCTTCGACTACACCGACCTGGCGCTGCTACTGCAGATCCCCAACCAGAACACACAGGTGCCCCGACGTCACGCCACCTGATACTGCAGAGCACTGCAAAGCGCATCGATCCCCCCTGCCCCCCCACCCCCCGGCAGAGAGATTGCCTCTCACATTACCGCTGATGGCCATTTTAAAAATAATGTTTTTGTTTTCCTCTCTCCACTCTGCGCTCTCAGGCCAGGCAGCTCCTGGAGAAAGAGTACAATGCTCTCATCGCCATGGGAACAGAGAGAAGGCCAGATGAGGTAAAGGCAGATAATAATAATAACTCCATTATTGCAGTAAATATAGACAGGTGGAACAGGGGAGACATTTTGTATGTCATTTTTAAATAGATTGAGAATCATGACCTTCACACATCTCCATGTACCATTATGTACTGAGTGTAAAAAAGTTGTCACTCTTTTCACACGTGTATTTCTGGAAAAGTGAAGTCTGCAGGTCATGTTTTGATGTCAGTTTCGTTAATTGATCATTCGTGATCAACCACGATTCACTGGAATTACTTCCTTTTGTATAAGCACATTACCTCATCAGTCAGAGAGGTTATTAAACAGGATAAAAGTCCGTTGATGCCAAAAAATATGAGCAATGCTTCCTCACACTTTACACAAATGAAACAGGTGTAATGACAATGAGTCTGACTTTCAGGCATTTACTTAGGAGTGCATGTTCTATATGAAAGGGGTATGAATTCACATCGGCCACATCAGATCAGTAGGAATAATATTGGAGTGGACCTGTTTGGATGGAACCCAGTAGCCTTCTGGTTTCATCTTCAGGTGCTATGTTTTCAGCCTATACTGAATTACAGCCCAGCATTTGGAATGGGGAGCAGTCAGCTGATTACAGTTTTTATTGATTAATGCTCTGCTATTACCTAATTTATCATAAGCTTAATTGCTCCAGTTTTCCATTGTACATGCAACTTGTTTCAATAAGTCTGTCATTTACTTACTGTATCGTTAACAGCAGACTGTTATCCACATTAAAATGCGTTATTATTACATTTGATACATACCAGGCTTGTCCCTGGTGCAGTTTTGAGAACCTTGCATCCTCCATAAAAACATGATTAGTTATTTTCACACATCAGTGCAGTTTTTTTTTCCAGCAACAAGAATTAGAATTTGAGCTTGGCCAATGTTAAGGAATAGCTATTTTTTTTGAGAGTATGTGTTTGAAATCAGACGGTAAATATTCTAACATCACCTCTCCTCCCAGGACGGCACAAAGACCTTCACTCGATCACCGTCATGGAGGAAGATGTTCAGAGAGAAAGACCTGAGGGGTGTCACCTCTGACTCGTCCGAAACTCTACCCGCCAATTTCCGTGCCTCGGCCATCTCCACACCCTCGGTGACACTGAGGAAGGTCCAGAGCGAGGGTAAGCCATCCTAACTAACCCCCTCCCCTCCCCAAACACACACAGTTCATTTCGGTTACAGTATATTCCCTTTACGTCCACTGGCGTCTTTCTCTATCTCTCAGTGCTGTGGTTTTCAGAACAATCAACGTGCTGTTGCATCTCAGGGTCTAACACCCAACATGTAGTTTCACTCTGAGCCACTAGGGGGATGTAAAGTGATATAACAATGCAGTGGTGCTGGTAGAACAGCAGTGCTCAACATCATCTGTTAGCGTTTAATTCTGTTGTCAGCCTGTTTCCTGCATAGTTTATGTGAATGTAATTCAGCACCTTCAGTGCTATGTCCAGTTCCAATGCAATGAACAATCCAGTCCAGTGCTATGAACCTCTCTCTCTCTCTCTCTCTCTCTCTCTCTCTCTCTCTCTCTCTCTCTCTCTCTCTCTCTCTCTTTCTCTCTCTCTCAGTGAACTCTGGATCCAGAGGAGAGTCGGGGTCAGTGAGGACATATTCCTGCTGAGAGACGCACTGGGGTAAGGAGATTCTATTACTCTCAGGTTACTCTCAGCAACTTCTGTTACTCTGCAACATACTCATTACTTTTGCAGGTAGAAGTAATGTCATAGCAGAAATATAGTTCTACAATGTGTTGTTAATCGTATGATGTAGAAACAAAAGTCTTGCTATTATTTGTGTTATAACTTTTGGTAGCATTGTTGTTACTATGATTTAACATATTTTTATAATGTTCTGAATAAAGAAAGCATTGTATGAATGCCATGTCCAGTATAATTAGGACAATTTTATTAGTTACTGGTAATTGGTCATTATGAGTGAAGTGTCATAGCTGGAGTTATGTTTGATTTAAAACAAGATGCAGACTGCAGCACAATAAGATGTTTTTCCTTCTCGCCCTAAAAGAAAGAAGTAACATATTTTTGTGTATTCTACAGGAGCCACTTCGTGTCATGTCTGGATTTTGGTTTCATTCATTTGGAAATAAAATGGAGAAACACTGACAAAAAAAAATGATAATATAGATATATTTGACAATTCTGCAATAAAAGAGGGAGGGTGAGGTCAACTGATGGGAATGGAGGGAAGAATACAGGATATGGGGGAGGCGAAGAATGTATGGAATTCTGTCGAGGGGGAAGAGAAGGGGCGGAATGTAGAGGAGGCAGAGGAGCGTCCCTTTATCTGTCCCTCTTTCTCTCTGTCTTGAGCTGCGACTGTTTCATAAAGCCACATGCTGCTCGGAAAAAAAACCCCTCTGTGGCTTCATCTGTGCGGAGCGGTCTCTGGTGCTGCCATGAGTTTGCCCGGTTCTTCATTCAGCAGCATGGGAATGTAGAAGGGAGGGGAGAGCAGCGACACAGTGCGCGTGCATGCCAGCACACTGTGCCAGCTCACTATGGCTCGGTCTCAGGCAATAGCTTGACAGTGAGTAAGAGCCGAAACCCTCTATGAATGCTGCATTGGCAGATTCAAAAGATACCCCCCCGGAATCAAAAGAGGAAAGATAAATAGACAGTGTGACAGGGAAAGAATGATGGTGCACTGATAAAGAGATTGACTTCATGCACGCAAGCCATAATAGGAACAAAGACAGAGAGAGAGAGACAGGAGAGAGAGAAAGGGAGACGTGTAAAAAAGAGAGCAAGGGGACACAGGAGCAAGAGAGGAGAGTGGAAAGGTCTGACTTCTGTGTTACTGCATGACAAACAACAAAGACGACAGTCAAGTAATTATTACAGAGAGAAGTTAACATGAAATCAGATAATAAAAAATATATTCAATGAGGATGAGAGCTTGGGGGAAACTTTTGTAAAATGTGTGTACTTTCATTTTTATTTTTTTGATTTTTATGATAACTGATTATTTTCTTTCTGTATGTATTGAATAACTGTATGTACATGTTCATTTATTACTTCATTCTGACTGACTGTAATTTAATTTATCTAGTTAAAAAAGTAAATATGATACATTTTAAAAATGGACATTAAAAATATGCTACTTGTATGTGTACATTTTGAGAACAAATTGTGTTATGATTCAGAGAAAATCTTATTAATGACGGCGATAAAAGTAATAAAAATGACATCTACAAGAAAATAAATAAGGATGATATTAATGATTATGAGCATAAAAACAAAAATAAAGTGGTATGATGCTACTGTAAAGTATCCTTGAGTCCAGGTTTTTGTTGTAAACAGGAACAGAGGCAGAGAAATCAGAACACATCTGTTGTGGCTTGTGTAAGAGAGGACTGACATCAATCATCATGTTTTGTGTGCATGTAAATGTTACCAAGTGTAAACTACATGACGTCATCTTTGTGCCAATGAGTCAAGTCTCAGTGAGTTACCATAAACAAAAATAACAAAATGTATTGCACACAGTGATATGTTTTACAGATATACCAAAGAGCCTGAATAGTTAAATCATGTGCTTAAAATTCATGACAGGGTACCTGGAGTGATCACACTCTGCATAGCTTCTAGAAGTGCACCTTGTCATTTTGTCCCTTCTCTTATATAAATATATTCTTAGATATCTGCATCTGCAGTACACATATGTATACTATGAGTATACATGTTCATTTATACAGTACACACTGTATGAACATAAATATACATATGAACAAATGTGCTGAATACTCCCAGCTGATATAGTGAATTGTGTAGTACAATGAAACTGGGTATGTGTAGATATCTATATTCTACTCTATTCTATACTATTCATTTATAACTATCTACCCAAATATAGCTCTCTGTAAATATACTTACATACATACATACATAAATATATGTATACAGTACACGTATAATACATACAAAGAAATATATTAATATCAAACAAGTACTCATGCTTACACGTAGTCTAAATAATATTAAGAATAACTGAAACATTATTGGAACAACAAACATTTTTTAAATCACATTCTCAATAAATTGATATAAAATATTTACAACAATATATTTCCTTAAGTCCTTAAAATGAGGTTTCTTCTGTTATATTGTGAAACGTGCTTGGCAGTGAGAGTTATGTGTGAGGAAAGAGGATGGCGGGATGAACTAGGAAAGAGGAAATGGTTTATGCTAATGCCATGGGCGGAGGTAGGAATGGAAGCAGATGAGAGAGCGGGGAAGGAGGGTGGAAGAGAAATGCTATCACTGGCACTCTGGCAGTTTTGCTCCAGGTGCCAGCCGGCTCGTAAACAACCCCAGTCAAAACATTTTCTGTGCTAAAGGGCTAAAGTGTTGAGACAGTGGTTCACCAAATGCTGTCACTGGCAAACAGCGCCTTCTCCTGGGAAACAGCACGGAGGAAGCGACTGGGAATCAGTAGGGCTTTGGTGAAGGAAGGCAGCGGTTTGCAACAGAAAGGGTGGGATATGGTATACATTCTTTCTGATCACAGACTGAATACTTTTCAGGCGGACAGTTTTTGATATGACCCCAAGCAGGCACAGTGCCTGAACCTGAGTGGCCTGAGCGGATCCAAGCAAAGAGAGGTACAGTAGTACACCAGTAGCTTTCAGTGTGAATCCCCCTGCTGCAGTCCACTCTGTACCACTCCCCCCCCCCCTCTCTAATTGCGGGGGACCCTGGAGAGCAGCACACACACGCAGGACGAGTCGATCCTGATCCACCTCCAGCCCACCCTCTTGTTGGCGTCGGAGGTCAGGGCCCTGACGTAGGACTGCTTGGCCTTGCACTCGCTGAGCCACTGCCGCTTGTCCACGCCGAGGCAGCCGGCCCCGGAGACCCCCGCCGCCCCCGCCGACCGGGGCTCGGGCTTCCTGCAGCGCGTCTCGTAGAAGTACTGCTTCAGCCGGCCCGTCAGGGTCTGGATCTCCGGCAGCACCGTCACGGTCCTCCCGTGCGAGTCGATGGCGGTCTTTTTGTCCGTCACCCACTCGCTGGCCGCCTCACACACCGACCTCTCCCCTCGCCTGTCGTGGGGCTCAGCGGAGCGCCTGGGCCTTGCTCTGGCATGCGAGGACCCCTCCGTGTCAGTCTGTCCGTCTGCTTCGTCTCCTCCCTCCTCCTCCTCTCTGCCTCCCTCTCCCTCTGCCAGCAGCCCAGCTTCCAGCATCAGCAAAAGTGGGGGATGACTTGGAGGTGAGGAAGAGGGGGTGAACAGCACCCTTGGGTGCGTGTCAAAAAACAAAAAGTCCGCCTCTTCCAGCAACTTTCCTCCTTCCATCTCCACCCCTGGCCCTCCCTCTCCCTGGCTTTGTCTAGCCCCCCTTTTCCCAGCACGCTGCACATCCGGCTGCCTCTCAGGGTAATTATAGTGTTCCACTTGAGTGGCAGTATCAAGGGATATTTCTTTTTTTACTCTGTCACCATTGCTGGGATCGTAATTCTGCACAACAGAAATGTCTGCCATTTTGTAGTTTCTTTCACTTCTCACGCTCAAGGGATAATGGTTTACCATCTCAGTGGCATCTGCCAAGTTGTAGTTCTCAGCAGATACGCCTGCCTGAGATTTATAGTCCTCTTGTATGTGGTTATTCAGAGAAATGTGGTTCTCCTGGCTTTTGTCATCCTGTGATTTGTAATCCTCAAGGGTAGTTGTTGCCAAGTGGCCTGCTGCGCCATTGGTATTTTCAGTTGAGGTATGCTTCACATCAAAAACAGAGGGTGAATTGTAGTCCATTTGGTTGTGGTTAGCCCTCAAAGTGAAATCCTTTAATGTGTTGTTTTGAAGTGTGTCATTATTAATACCAGGCACATTGTAGTCCTCTTGAGAAGAATCATAGGGATTATTACTGTAGTCAGCAGCAGCCTTATCTGGCACCACACTGTCAGCTTTTGAACTGTTACGTGTATGCAACTGGCTATATGAGTTGCTGTTGCTACTGTTGTGGTGGTTGCTGCTGTTGCTGTTTCTGTGGTTATCAAGGTTTCTGCTGATGGGCTCTGTCGTCGCGGTTACAAGCCTGGGGACTGGGCTGTGAGGGAAGGGGAGGGCCGAGGCAATCACCATGGCAACCAGGGGAAGCCAGTGCATCACTCCCAAGACGTATCAACTGAGAGAGAAAGAGAGTTCATGTGAGAGATTTGAGCAGGTTGACAAAGAAGAGCAAGTATCACTTCAATTACTTACTCACAGATGACTAACATAACATAACAGTGACAAATACCAACATCATCACCAGACCACCATGTACACACATGTACTCAATCCTCTGATTCAGAGGTTTCTCATGCCACCAGATGTAGTTTACGCAAGGACAGCTCAATAAAACAAAATGTGTAACTTTCACATTCTGGTGAGGACAGAAAGTCAGAAATATGATCTAGCATAATTTCAGTGTACTGCCTTTCGGCTCTGTTCTTTAGCATTTGAAAATCTAAGGCACACTATTGCTTGAGCTTTACATTTCTGCCAGCAGAGGGAGAATGAGACCATCACATTCAAAATCCAAGCCTTTCAAGTCACTGACATACAGTACGTCAACCGTAAGATCAAGTCTGGAATCCATAATCCTTCGCGATGCTGGTGGTTTAACTAAATGATGAAGCGAACTCTTGAATTCCTGCCTGGTCATTGAAAAAGGAATGTTCTCTGTCATTCAATTCTTTCTGCATCCAAATTATTCCAATTCTGAGTTTTTTTACTTGTACAAATTATCTTTTCTTTCCATAATGCACAAGGGGAACATCTGCCCTGAAGTTTGGTTGGCCAAACAGTCTGACACATATAACTGTGACACTGAAGTTCACACAGTGGGGGGTTTCCATGTCAAACATCCCAGAAAAACCACTGCCTCAAGGTAGTGCCAGACGTCAATCTTGTTTTTGTTCTTTGGTGACAGAAAAGAGGGAGGTAAAAAAATCTTGAGAAGGAATAAAAAAAGGAGGAATGCACAGAATGTTAATGATGTGGGTTAAGGCAGGAGATTCCCCCCCCGGATATCCCCACCTTTTTCACCAGCACAGGAGGAGGGGGTGCAAGTCAAGGGAACATTGACCAACTTCAGCGGTCAGCAGTCTGACCCTCAATCACCTCCAGGCAAACAAAGCCGGGGAAAGACTTACTAATATCAAAGTGGCTAGTGAACTAAAGAGATGACTGGCTAAGTGTTCAAGCGTGCAAAGTATCTGCAAAATAACCAGTCATACACATGTGTTAATTACGGATGCATACCTAAGAAGAATGTACGGGTGTTCCTGGCACTGAACAATATGCAAATACGGGGACACTGTATGCAGACGAATCAGTTACAAGATGACACTTGGCGGTTTACACCAGTAAATCTTTCAACTTTTGTTTGACAGGGTGGTAGCGATTCTTTGATGAAATCAGACGCTACTATAGAACAGAGATGCAAGATGAGCAAGCCATAAGAGGAATGCGGAATATGACGTATTGGTAAGTTTTCTGTAATGATTAAGAAGAGAACACAGGAGCAGTTACCTATTGAACAATCACCTTACAGTGTTAATATAGATTAAATGCATACCGCTTATCTACCTCTCTCTCAACTACTTCTAAATAGCTACTTTACTAACACCAGCAACCTTATATCTACCCATCTATCACTCCATTTTTCCCTGCTTATAGCCATGTGTTCAACTTACTCTTTGAATCCATCTGAATTGCAATTTCATGGCCACATGCCCTCTGTTTTATTAGTATGTCCTCTGCTGTCTCTTCCTATGTGAGTGATCTGAATGGTGCTATTACCTTACAGGAGTAGACATCTTTGCAAGGAGAGAGATATTTGTGCTGCAGTCAAAGGGATGTTGATCGATTGACGCTGTTCCACGGAGGCAAGGAGAAAAATGCAGTTACACTGCATTAAAATACTCTATCAAAATAATGCAGTACACTATTACAATTCCTTTCAGGAGTTCACCAACAGTGTCCAGGGGCAGACTGAGGTTGTCTGGGAGATCCAGAAGAAATGACCATGCGAGGAAGCAGCACAGATGTGTTTTATGAGCGGAACTCTGTTTTACAGGAAAAAGAACAGTGAGGTGTTTGGGGGGGGGGAGTGACAGTGTTCGTGTGTCTTACAAAGTGCTCCTGAGGAGAGAGAAGGCTGGGTTTCGGCGAGCACACTCACGGGCAGGCCACCACATGCACGGGTGACTGTACTGGCGGTCTGTGTCACAAACCGAGGTACTTAATCATGCTTCCTTTGACACCACGATATGCTTCACTTCCATCGCCAGGGCGGCTGGGTTGGGCTCAGACACTCGGAGTTTACTGGATCGTGTTGTCGAGCAAATAAACGGGATATAATTTGGCGACAGATTGCATGCATCTGAGTTTTTCTCAGACCACATGGGTCATAACACTGAAATGAAGTAGCGTCAAAGCTGTGAAGAGCTTCTGAACGTTGTTTTAAACATGAGCCCAATGAATAAGTATCTCCTTAAGAAAACAATATTGTTTACATTGTATAACCACTTTGGTAAATAGTTCAAATGGAATAATCACATTTTCCTCACATAAAGCATAAAGAGAGAGGCTTATACATAGATCTTGGGCTGTCTAAAATCCCACCACTTCAGTGTGGGGAATTTCTAGAAATAAAGAATAATGCAATATAATGTAAATCTTCAGCCAAATGTAAAACCTAGACAAAGTAATAGGTAATAAATGACCCCTTTTAGATTTGTTAATAAAATGGCGCAAAGTTTTGCAAATTACTGGCAATTTGAAAGGGCAGAAGTAAGCCAACTGCACATAAAGTTCAACTGCTATCGATTCACAATCTGGTGTATCTAAGAAATCAGTCGACTGGTTTCATTTCAATCCATGAAAATTCAATTGAATGTCAGTTCATTTACAGATAATTGAAGTTGGCTTTATCCACACGCTGCTACAGGCATGCTATAATGCCACTGGCTTGTCATAGGGACATTTCACCTGTGCTCAGTTTGCTAGCTGATTAACTGCAGTGTATGTTCTCTAGAGAATCTGTCGGTAGAACGGACATCATACACAAGCTCTGCTAATGCTTTTCCTTCGTGCTATCTGTTGCTGTCAGCCGCCAACTACGGCAGATATGGAACATACTAAAGGAGCTGCATCTATTTGTTACAGGTATTGACCTTTGCAGAAACAATCATTTTGGACTATATTGTACGGTAAAAATGATCAGAGATAAAAACAGATCTTAAAAGATCTGCCTATAAAATGACAATCAGAATCAGAATACTGATGAGGACTCCAAACAGATTCAGAGCTTAAAGACTTTAAAGAGAATTTCTCCTGGAAGTCATGGGCAACTGCAACAGGCTCAAAATTTTCAACCAAGACACAATGTCTTCAATGCCTTCAATGGCAATGGACTTGTACGAAGACAATGATTCTGTTTCCGACAGACATAATGAGAATCAGTCATATCACATCACACTGCAATACTGGGCACACATGTAACTAAATTGTAATGTGGGTTATGCTCTCTATAGCAAAGTGTGTTATGCTACTGTAAAACATTTGTTTTTAACAGAGACAGTGAATATATGAAATTTTTTATATTTAAATCTCCTATGCATCAACATTCACTCATTAACACATCATCAACACAGTCACTCATTACAGGTTTTCTAGCAATAAGTAAGGCACAATTTGCATGTCATCTGCGAATTTGTTCTGGTTTTTTCACTGAAAGTACTCAAAGTACCTTTACAAATACACTACTAAGTCTATGGTCAATTTAAAGGCTTAGGCCCATTTTCAACAGTTGCACTAACAACTAGTATGAACATGGTCCCTGGTTTACAACCACTGGACTTTATATTAAATAACTATACTACTGCAAAAAATGTGCAATTTTTAGTTTTCAAGTCAGAATGAATCCTTTACCTTGGTTCTATTTCAATTTTTTCCTGTGCTTCACTCTTGAAAACACTGGTATATTTGTATTTGTATAGTTTTTTCACACTATGTAATTTTCATTTTCATTTTGCTCACCCTGTGTCACAAGCCACATCCATTAGGACAACCAAATGCATTTCTTCCACTCACGTCAATTACTTCCGACAGCATTCCCTGGTTTATGACAGATTTGGGCACATTTATCAGGTGTGGGCCCCACACACTTGTTTTCATAGTTTCAAGATTTCTGCATAACTTTTCACAACACCACCTGATTTGATACAAGTTTGACACATTTATTTTGATTAGCACCTAGATGTGTGTGAAATTATTTTTATCACCCTAGGTTATAAGCAACCCTCATTACAGCCGCCAAACACTTTTTTTTCCACATTTGAGTGATAACTCACATTGTTATGTGTACAAATTGCTTGCAGTGGCTCTACCTCCCTGTCCGTACCCAGCCATACCCAGTTGTCAAATTATACTGGAAAATTCCACAACTGTCCCTAGATATGCATAATTTAACGTTCTAAACAAGATTAAACTGCTTAAATTGTATTAGCATTTACTCATTGAATCAATATCTGCCACGTTTTTCAAACATCCAGGTGGATTCAACAGAAACTCATCAAGACTGATCACTCTAGAAACATGCAATAGGCATTCTAGAAGCAAACAATAACTAGAAACAGCTAGCTGAGATCAATCTACTTGTGTGTATTTTACAAAGTGCTCCAGAGGAGAAGATAAGGCTGGGATTTTGTGAAAACACGGGCAGGCCACCACACGCATAAGTGACTGTACTGGCGGTCTGTGTCACAAACTCAGCCAGTTCATAGGATTTCCTTTAATACAATTATATGCCTAATTGAAATGCTGGGATGGGCTGACACACATTGAGCTCATCTGAGGATTTCATCACACATCAACACACTTACACAGTTCACATGAACCCAACTATTCTGTTTAGTTCAAACATAAGCCTAATAAATTGATATGGATCATCAGAGAATATATTAATTCACTGGTAAATTTTGCATTGTATTTGATTTTGGTTGACCACGAAAAAGGGAACAGTCACACTTTCAGACAAGTGTCATCAAAAGGTTACAGCAAAAATAAAGAAACAACACAATGGCATGTAAAGACATTCTCCCCATTATTCACGTAAACTTGCCCTTTTTATCCCTTTTTCACTTTTGTAATTCCACATGATCAATTATTCAAGAACTACAGCTCAAATCGTGATATGTGAAAAATTACCTTGTCAGTATCACAGTGTTTCACCTTCTACCAATCACTAAAAGCTTGTGATACCATGTGCATGTAGACTGCCAAACAAAATATCAAGCAAACCCCCCGAACTTCTGATACTGTTGACTTTACCACTCTCATGCTTCTTTTGTTTAACAGGGAGGAGATGTGGGCTGAAACCTGCGCACATGCACAAATCCAAGCGCTCCTTTTCAGAGCAGCGAGGTCCATTGTCAAGGTACACAGTGACACATTCCTGAGGAATTACACAGCATCCCACAAGCAATTTCAACTTACTCGCTAATGTCTGCTCTGCTTTACTGCACCTGCCTGTTTTACATTCGGCCTTTCACATTACGTGAAATTTCCCCTCCCTCCCATTATGTAGAGAGCAGTTGGACCTCCACCTCCGACCCCCAGAGCATGTAGCTCCAGTTCACGAGAATGTTAACAGCCCATAACAGCACATCACCAGTGCGGAAGCGCTTTAACAGCTGGTGAGGTCGTGGGCCTGTGACGTAGGCCCCATCATGCCTTCAGCTACACAGAGCCAGATTGCTCTCCACCAGACCACCAAGGCAGGTGTCCAGGCTGGACCAAGGCGGTTCGCACCTAGTTTTAAGAGGTACTGCTAACCAACTTGTAGCTGCAAGCTGGTTCAAGCTGGAGCAGATTAGTTTTTTGTCAGTCAGTGCATGCACCTATGAACAACTGATACTTTCTGGTGTGCTGACACTACATACTGTACATTACAGAGGTGGAAAACATGCATCTGCACACCTGGCATTGAGCAAGATGCAATTAGACCGCCTTGTTGACAACTAACTGAAATCCCTTTCAATATGACCATCAGCACCATGAAGTCTATTCAGCGTGACAAAATATGCCACTGTAAAGCCAGAAGTATGAATTTTGAAGTTGATGTTAAGAATAGGCCGCACGTCATGGATATTTTAGGTTATGTAATGTTTTATATTTCAGCATATGGTTACACAATTTCATTCACAGGCTCTGCTAAACAAAAAAAAAAAATTCACGCTGGTGAACTATGATTACATGTATGACCTCTAGGGCTTTAAACAGCTTTCTTGTAACCCGACGCGTGACCAGGCTAGAGCGGAAACAGATTGTGAGTTAATCTTCTCCGCTCTGGGAGAGAGAATGACAGTTTTACAGACTCATTTATAAGGTGTATTTATTCCATTTCGCTTCCTGCATGTGTGTTTCTTCACATGGCTGAGCTTAAAGGTCATCTGTGCAAACAGTCCATTAGTCCTGACTGTCTGGTCAGTCACTTTACTCCCCACCTCCCCTCGCTCTCGCTCCCCTTGTGATCTCACTTACAACAATTTTCCCTTTCACTGATTATGCTGACAGAAGTGTTTGCATAAAGCCCGCATGCATTTTGCCACAGGGTGAACTGACAGTTTCGTCTGTCAACAAATGTTCCTTATAACCTGCTAAATGAGTGCAAAAACAGCCTCCATTTAAACTTTAAGTGACTGTAAATACTTTATACAGTATATCATCCCTTCACAGTGAATCTCCAGCACAACTAAGTGAATGCGAGAACTCAGAGTGCATGATGATCAGAATGACAATAAATAAAATTTCATTTCAAAAATTCATTTGCAAGCTAAATATTTCTTAACTTGTGAGACACCCTTAATCTCACAGAAACAGGGTATTTCACAAAGGTACTGATCACATTTCTGATCACCAATTTAAATACCCAAGTTAAATTTTCATTTCCCAAGGACATCTTAAAGCACACAAGAGTGCTTTAAACAAATTTTTGTCATTAAATGGTATAGACAGGCAGACAGATAGATGGATAGACAGATAAGAATAGAGCAGTCCAAATCTCTTCTTAGATCATCATCAAGTTGTTTCACATGGTTGCGCCCACCTACACGTCTACCACACACGGTAGTCTAATATTCTGTCAACGTGTGTGTTCTAAACACTACTTGGTGTTGGCATCACGGTTGGGCTATTTCAGGCATAAAAACGGACTAATCTTCGTAATAACATTACCTTGTATCTTCACTTTTCACATCCAGTAACATGGATGATATTAAGAATCGTGAAAGTATCAGCCTCAATGCAAACAAAAAGTTACAAAGTAACCTGTTACCTAGTAACTAACGTTTCAACATTAATTATGGTTCGGATACTAGCAAATAGTAGCCTACCAACATAGTTTCAACAAATAAAATTCAATAACTAAAGAAATATGCACGGTCTTACCGTTTAGGTGAGGTTCGGACAGGTCGTCCTTTCAACAGACACCGCATTGATTCCACGGCCAGAGAAGCTCTCGGAGAATCAGCAATACCAATATAATATAGGCTTAATTTTTTTCATGTAATAATCCCCTACGAACCTTCAGCGTCACAGCAACACACCGAAATCAGTGTGTATGTCCTACTCTCACCCGTCTCACCCCGAACACAGCACAAAAACTATTTAAAGATTTAAACAGCAGCACAGTAGCAGGGCAGACATCAAAGAAACTAAATGACGTAAAGACAACTTTATCCTTCCCAAAAACGAGATGCGCGGAGAATTCATTACATACTTCTCAAACTTTGTCAGGTAGTCCAACCTTATATCGCAATTGTAAAGAGACACGCAACCTAATCAGCTAATTAGTTTTCTAAAATAAGCGAAGTGTACATATCCGTGAAGTGATGCTTCTATTTATAAAAGTCAAATAAAACAACGTTTTAAAAGCTTCTCACACACTTCCACAGCTGCGCCAGGAGCTTTACTGTCGAGACGAGCAGGGGAAGGACCGAACGGAACGAAAGGGGAGGTTTTCTACAGAGGGAATCGGATAGAGGGTTTGAACAGAGGAAAAACAGACAGGGCGAGGGACACTTGTAATGAGTAAGAGGATATCGACCGCTCTCTTCATGTTTAAGCCAAAAGGAGGAAACTTTTACTTGGGATGTAATGTAAGCTAAAGAAAAAGGTAACATGGGCAAGAAGAGTTTGGAAGTTCTTACTGTAAATTGTGTAATAGTTGTAAATTGTTTTTAGAGGAGGTACTGTATATTTCAAAGATATTACTATGACTTAATAGCGCATCACGCTATTACGTCAAATTCTGTCAGATCTCGAGAATTAAATAAGAGGAATAGCCCCTCCTCGTGTAGATACGCGAGAAGACTTAGTTTTCCTTAGAGTGAAGCTAAAAGAAAGAGGTGAGTAAAGGGGAGAGAAAATGTGTTTTGGAGTAAGACGAGTTGTTAGTGTTAAGTATTTTGTCATAACAGTATAATGATATGAGGATGCAGCCTGTACAAAACTGCGGAGGCAGCACGCTGCAGTTCAGAGGCCACGTTTGTCCGATCAGCTGGTCCAGCTTCAAAGGTCTTACTGAAAAGGAAGGCATACACTAGGAGTCGGACAGAAGAAGGGGGACACTCCACTCTCCCTCGTTTCTTTGCCTTTACCAATCTCTTCTTTTACAATTCACCAAAACATTTCCACGTCAAAGCTTGAAAAGATGAAAGGGTAAAGGAAAGAAAGGAGACAAAAGAAGGAAATATTCAGTTACAGCACTATCCATTAAAGAGCCATTGAGAACATAGCAGAAAGAGGGAAAAGAGAGCTTAATCCGCACAACAGAGTGCACACACTGGATACAGAAGAGTGACAGGACTAATATGCTATACACGCTCAATGACCAAACACCACAATGTGCTAACCCTGGCAAAAACTCAAACTCTGAAAAGGAAGGAAACATACTGACCGAGCTGAATGCACACGCGTATGTTGCACAGATCGTACTAAAATTAGAAACAGAAATGTTATTACCATATCCTTTCCCCTCTTCTTTCCATTCAGAGTTTTCCTCACACCCTCTCTTTCTTCAGCGTTTAGTGTCAGTCACAAGTTTTTTTTGTTTTTTTTTGCCCTAGCTCCATTCTCTTTCTCTCTTTGTCTGAACTTGTTCTATACATACTTAGATATTTCACCCTAAAGGCATATGAGGGTGAGAAAGAAAGGAGCTAGCCGTGTATTGATAGTGAGAGGGTCAAACAAAGACACAGAGGGGAAAGGAACACAAATACCAAGTAAAGAATCTTTTCACATATACAGGTTCTGAGCCGTGTCCGTTGTGGTATGAGCACTTTTTCAAAACACCCATTCACAATGACGAAAAAGCTCTTATCAGAGCTGTTTCTGAACCTGCCTTTCTCGTTTGTTTGAAAAAGCCAATGCAGATTCACACAATATGCTTGAAACACACTCTACTTAACTGCACCCTCACAGAGTGAATCCAGACATTAGTACACAATAGGAGTATGCAATGCCCTAAATAATAATAAAACGGTGTATGTATCTATGACCACAGTCAGATTTAAAAGTCAAAATATTCAGTATAATGCAACTATTCTGTACTGACCTGATGATCAGCTGCTTTATTTCCAATTGAATTGTTGCAATGTCCCTGCAATGCGGTCCCCCATCTTCTGTCAGTGAGGGCACGGGAAGAGAGAAGTGTTAGCACAGAGTGAAAAGCAGGACAATCCAGTCCCCCCCCCCCCCCTTTTTTTTTTTTTTTGCTTATTCTGGACCCCCCTTCCCCCTCTCATTCCCTCTCACTCTCAGGGTTGACAACCTGGCATGTTTGGTGCACATGAACGTCATGTCAAAATAAACTATAGTAATCCTTTTCTCTTAATGTCATCAGACCAGAATGCTGCCATCAGCATTGTCATTGTTCAGAGTAACATGGCTGTCAATGAGTTCAACTGTTACTTTCTCTGAGTCAACAATATCATAAGTTGTTGAGTTTAGCTTCCCTGGGGCATTGTCAACACAGTATTAACTGATCTCTCTCACATTTTCTCTTGATTTCTTTCATTTTTTGTCTCTCTGCTTCATGTGTATCAATCCCTCTCTTACATGTACATTGTGTATCATTTTCTTTCCCTGTCTTTTGTTGATTGCTGCTTCCCTATTTACTGTTAACCTTCAGCACCTCCTCCAAGTGCAGAAAAACTTCCAGACAGTCTGCATGTTAACTCGTTTCATTATGCAAGCTGTGTGTTAAAGGTGCCAACCTCGTAATTTTTCCTCCTCCTCCACCTGTTTCAGGTAATGTGACATGCTGGTTTGTCCATATACTCAACCCTCCATGCAGTCTGTGTGCAGTGCCTGACTGAGGGTAAGATTAACCCCCTTTCAGTTTTCTGAATCTTAGCACCCCCCAATCCCCTCCACCCTCCTCCCCACCTGGTCCCTTACAAACGGTCTGGGGATTGCATGTGTTTCCAATTTCAGCTGTAATGGTCTGCTCAGCACGCCCTGGCGTAATTTGCGGAGGTCCCCAGAATGTATCGGAGTGACTGGTGACAGTGACAAAGAGAAAGGGAAAGGAAGGAGGTGGAAGAGGTGGGAAAGAAAGCAAAGACATCAAGGAAAGATCGCCACACTGTATGTGTGTGTGTTTGGGGGGTGGGTTTCTGATCATTTCTGATGAGTTTAGGATTATGTCTGTTCGGATATTTCTTTGAAACTTTCCATGTTTCCGTGTTTCCGTGTATGGATTATTCTGTTACAAAAGCTGGACCCCCAAGGAGTTATTTTACTAAGCTATTTGAGCTTGAAATTGATTTACACAGTAAAACAGAGGTCAAAGAGGGCAAGGGACAGGCTCCAACATAAGACAGATGTCTATACAGTTTGTGTAATGTGGAATGTTCACCTTTGCAAAGGGTTGGGGAGGGGGGAGGTTGCTGAGGGAGGGGTTAGTTTGATTTCTGGAATGTCTTAATTATGCGAACAGAGGGTATGCTTCGGTTTAATCCTTAATGAGAAACAGATCTGAATGGGAGAGAAAGTGAGGGGGAGATCTGCACAGAATTACAGTGGCTATGAGACTATGCCGCACCCAACTCTCTGATGTTCACGCTCCCCCCCCCCCACCTCCCTGCTCTTGGTGGTTGGTCGGTCTGACAGAAAGGTAATATTGTCTAGTAGTATCCCCCTGATATGTTCTATTTTCCCAGCTTCCCTGCTATCTTTCTGTTCCCCTCTCTCTCTCTCTCTCTCTCTCTGTTTCAAGGGGAATGTGACACATTATAAACTTTACTCACACCACAATACTATGTAGGATCTAATTTCAAAGACGGTGACTGTGTAAAGACTGTTTGAACCATTCTGGCAATTAACAGGAGATAGACTTACACTGCATGCACACCACAAAGGGGATGTGGTCCAGTTTTTCAATCGTCTGTCCGGTGTTGAAAAGGAGACATATTTCCTCACCCTGCTTCATCCTATCATCTCTTGGGAGAAGACGAGTTGGAGGAGAGGGTTACGCACACACACACGTTTTCACTGACTCATAAACACTTTAAACGTGGGTAGAAATGGGATTTTTTCATATTTCTGGGCTGAATAATGTTTAGCTTTTCTTACAACTTATGTTGCGGCTATTATTGTTAATATAATAGCAACAGATGGAGACTGGTTCACTGAGCTACTGACTAACGGATGATACCTCGGCTGGCTGATACATCAACTGTCAAACTGAGGTTGAATTGCAAATTGGACATTTGTCTTGAATAGACCCTTATCGCCATCCAGTGGGAAGGGGTGGTACTACACACCGAAGCATAGATTGGAGGACTTGGCTGGTTCAGTGCATGGAGCAAAATCACAAGGGTGATGGGCACAGCCACCGAATCCATCCATCAAGGAGAGAGCAGACCACCCAGAGTGGGCTTCACGTATGAAAAGGAGGGTCTAATACTGTGGTTAGAACAGCACTTTGAACAAATATATGATTTAGTGGTCAGGAACCTGGACTTTTAACCAGAAGGTTGCAGGATTGAATCTCAATGGGTATTTGCTTGAGCAAGGAGCTTAATCTAAATTGGTCCAGCAAATATCTGGCTGTATACATGGATAGCGTGTAAAGAAAAGAAACCGAGAGGAGGACTGAACTAAGCTAGTGACCTAAGCTACATAAATCATCCTGGATTACACCGCATCTGCTAAACAAGTAAGTAATATAACGTAAACAGCTGAAAAGCAGTAGTGGAATATTGATTAGTGCAGAACTTGATAGCCTGTGATTGAACCCTGTAGAAGGGAGAAACATGCTCGACACCAATTAGTTCTGTCAAGTTCAAGCACAGCAATACAGAGTGCATCCAAATATCATACTTTGTAAGAAATCATCAGTGAATTAGGAAAAGGATCAGCAGAGTTCTCCAGAGATGTGACTTTTTATTTGATAGATGAAGAGAACTGAGAAAACATCAGAATCACATCTCTGCTACTACCTGACTCCTAGTTTGTCAAATTACATGATACAACTAGTATTGCATTAGATTAAGTACAAACAAGAGGGTATTGTATTGTTTTCTGCATTGGTTTTTAGAGCCACATCACATCACTATACATATCAGGTCAAATATCAATGATTAGCATGATATTTTACCCAAGGATTTATCAGGATTTTGAATCGCTACCAGACAAAATGACTGCCTCACTAATGTTCACTAATATTCTGAATTATTACAGAATTAAAATGCCACTCCAGCACTGGGCATATTTCCAGCTGGATGTTTGGCATATGTCTGGAACAGTGGACTGCGGCTGGCCATAGTAGGATTTGTTAATGAATATTAATGCAGAGATATGCAAAGGCTGGCTTCCTCTCCTGAACAGCGGCCTGTCTCATTCTTGGGGCTCTATACCATATACCATATGTGACTGCTATCATTGCATTGGGTGAGAGATAGAGAGAGAGAGAGAGAGATAGAGAGAGAGAGAGAGAGAGAGAGAGAGAGAGAGAGAGAGAGAGAGATGAGAACGCACAAGGGAGAGAGAGCAGGAGGGAGCGAGCGAGCGAGTGAGGGAGGCTCAGAGAATCAAGCTGTTTTTATTAATCTGCGAATTTTCTCAGATGACGCAAGGGCTCTGACTTTACCTCCCCTCTGTCTCTCTCTCCATCTCCTTCTCTCCTCATTGTTTTCCTCCTCATGCCTCACTCTGGTTGGATGGGAGACAGCGGCAAACAACAGGTAAGACAAAATGCGGGCTGTAGTGGGATGCCACGGTGTGCAAATGTCAGCTCACGTCTGAGTCTTTGCATTTATCCCATCTTACCTCATTTTTGAAGTTTCTTGATCTTCTTGCATACTTTAGATTTAGCATTGGCTAAAGTTAATCTGTATATGTCTATGGTTCCATTGTCATGTGGATGTTAGTGAACTTTTTTGTATGTCTATGCATTCCTGCTTTGCATTTGTGTTTTTATTCTGTTTATAATTTCTATGGTTTTGCACATGTGCTACTTTATGCATAATCTCATTTTATACATACCATTCTCAGAGCATTCTTGCAGTGTTACAGTATTGTAACAGTACTATGAGACTATTATAACAGCAGAACCAAAAATCATCTGGTTAAAAAGGTGCTGTTGCTGTGCATCTCTGTTAAGCACTCATTATTAACTGTAGAATATGCAGGACACCATAAATATGCAGGGGGGGGGGGGGGGGGGGGGGGGGGGGGGCAGGAATTGTTTCAAGTGTAAGACCTGCAGAGATGTATCTGTGGAGGCACAGCATAAGAAAAGTGAAAACCTATGAAGTTGTTACTGCGAGTAAAATCCAGATGAAAAATGAATGACGAGCAGTGTGACGGTGAAAAACCACATGGTGGGGAATTCCTAAAGTGGAGGCAGATGGAGGGAGAGAAACTGCGGACCCAGCCAAGAAAGTAGAAGGAAATAAGCAAGGTACGGAGTGGTAGAGAAAGGGAGAGAAAGGGGTAGGGGAATATATAAATAGCAGAGCATTAGGAGGGTGAAGAGAGCAGATGTGGTAGACAGTCTGTGCTTAAAGAGTTCAAACAACAGATTAATACACTCAGATTATAGTCAGAGAGGGGAGGGGGTGAGCGAGGGCGTGCACACACACACACACACACACACACACACACACACACACGCTGCGCCCAGACAGGCATTGCATCAAGAGAACAAGGTGATAAAATAAATACTGGATACTATTGAGAGATTACGCTAGCTAGCTGGGCATATTATAGCATTGAAACTTTAGAGAGGGTTAATGTCATACAAAGACACCGACTGATGCTTGGGCACTGTGGTGCATTAGTGCTGATTAGAGCTGACCCCAAGAGAGAGGGTTAATACAGAATAGGCACACCGACTTGATCCCGTACTGTTCTTCCAAGTCACTGATTGAGGATCAATTTTATATTTGCCTTATCGATGTCAGATCACTATGCTCTAAGTGGCAATGTCCAACACATGCGTGTAATCTGTGTTGACCTTTACCCCAAAGTGCAATGTCATAGTACTGTCCAGTCTGTGTGGGTCTGTAATAACTTGCATCCTTGCATCCACCCTCTCTCTCCGTGAGGGAGGGAGATATGGGATTATATCTCTATCCCTTTGCAAAGCTCACACCAAACAATCAACCATAGGCATTAATCCTGCCACACACATACAATTACACACACACACACACACACATCACAGTCACGTGCAGTAGCATTACAAACATACACACCATGCTCACAAAGCCACTCACACAAACCCACACTCACAGAGAAACACAAGCACAGGTAACATCAATTTAAAGTATGTTTGTAGCATCACAGTTTGACAGAGATAGCAAAAAGGAGAGGAGCCAAAGAGACTGATGCATAGTTTTAAAGCAGTCTGTTCTTAAAACTCACTGTTAAAAAACTTGACTTAAAAACTCACTAAACACTTTTGTCAAAACAGGGAGTTAATACACGCTTTCACCACAGTGCATGAAAAGGTGATATAGAGTAAGTTGTCATGGATAGACCACTGAGATGGAAATAGCGATTACAGTCATTTATCATTTATTAATTGTATTTATGTTAACATCAAAAGCTGACATACTTACTAATTTAACGCATGTCCATGCACAGAAAATTACACACACAAACACACACACATATATATGTGTATGTGTATATATGTATATGTATACTGTGTATATATACTCTGTGTGTGTGTGTGTGTGTGTGTGTGTGTGTGTGTGTGTGTGTGTATACATACATACATATAGTCAGTAACAAATGTGCCAAATGGACTCACAGAGGAGTGGTCACAAGAATATTGAATCCAACAAGAGCAGGCACATTGCTTAAGGACACAACACTACCAATTTCTACCATTAAGTGAAGTGGTAAAAATTGTGTGAAAGAAGTCCAGTACATTTACATACTACAGTTCAACATGAGATTACCATTTGCTGTTGAAACCTGGCCGGTGATTTCCTCCAAAAAAATATCATTTCAGTCTCTGCTGCCTGTCATTATGCACATCTGTTTTAATTCAGTCGTATTAATCTCAATCTTTGATAAGAACTGCAATAAGGAGAGAGAGATGAAGAGATATGAATAGAGAGACAGGAAAACAGATACAATGACTGGTAGATGTGAACAAAGCTTGGTGAGCGCTTCCTTGATGCAAATTCGTAAATTCTGTGGAAATTGCTTATGGATGATTGCATATGGAAACATCAGCAATACAATGAAAAGAATAACAATAACAATGTATAATAATTGTAAGAATAATACTCTCATACAATGAGCAGTCACTTTGTACAGTGAATACAGTAATTACAGCTAATGAGAGTCTTAGCTCCTGTGATGTCTTATAGACATACCTGTGTAATGCTGCTGTAAATAGCAGCATTTTCCCTATAGGATATGTTCCTTTTTCCACAGACGGAGACTAAAGCAATGACTGACCTGTTAGTCTGCATAGATGTAATGTATTAAACTACTGATTCCTTTTTTGAAATTCTCCATCTTAATGGTTAAAAGAGACGACCTTGCAGTGTGATACGGCTCTAAAGAGTTTTTACTAAACATGGAATGCAAAACCACTTTTTGCCAGTCTGATTAGAACCAATCTTTTCTCATAAACAATAGGAGGGGTGATTCCTTGTAATATCATCCAATCAGACTGCTCCATTCATTGTAACAAATGCCTGGCATCCACATAAAGAAGTCAGCAGTTAGCCAGGTTTTTTATTCTTACTAGCTCTATCCAGCTCACCTTTCCATGTTTTTCACCATTTTGGTAGGCAGAAGCATACGCCTGAGTGCACTTTACACCCCAGTGGGGCTCAAGATTCAGTGACTGGGCTGAACCAGTTGAGGGAATTGCACACATCTAGACTTAGAGACCAATGTCTGAAAGGCATTGTGAAGAGGACATGTGTGACCACTTGCACGTACTGTTTTTACAAAGGGCCCCGTTAGAGAGCTGTGATCTTCATAACTTTGAAGTTTCCAACAATATTGGCTTGCCAATGTCAATTTCATATCGTATTAATGGTTTTATCTTTCAGACAAACTCCAGCACTCTGTTTTCCCTCAGTGTCAGAGTTGAACCTGCGTTGTGAATTTCTCTTAAACACCCACCTGTCTCATTCTCCGTTGAAGGCAGGATGACGAATCAGCAGTCAGTCAACCAGGCCAGCAGGGGGCAGTGTGAGGGGGGAGGAGAGCCACTTCCCAAGTCCAGTCTAATACAGCACTGCGGATGGATCACTCGCAACCTGCTGCTGACACTTACGGTGCTTGGTAGGTACACTGAGCAGTGTGTGAGTGCGCGGTGGTGGTGGTATTTGAGTATGTATATGGATGAAGAGACCACATCTGTCTCTTTCAGTCAACCACTTTATGTTTGTGTCATTAGACATGCTGAAAGTTTTAAACATAAACATACCATAATGTGCCACAAATGGACTGTGAAACTACGGTACATTTCCCTGAAAGAACCTCAGACAGTGAAGTAGAGTTGAAATGTCACTATTATGCAAAATTGGCATTTTTTAAAAAACCACAAAACATGTGTGTGCAACATCTGCATTTTGAAACATGGAAACACCACAGATGCACCCACTCTGTTTTAACTGTGTCATTCATGATTTGGCTCGTACCCGGTTGGACCCAGATGTACGGCTGGTAGGGAATATGATGATTTGCTTTTACCAGATAACTCATTTGTCTTGGTTTAACCTTATTTTTAAGCATATTCCGTGTTTATAAATGCATGTGTACATTTTCTGTATAGTGTGTTCTGAATATGCAGCATTTGGCATGCTGTGTAGTCAGTATATGGCTGGCTGCAACTATGCCTGTTGTCCGCATCAGTGCCATCTAGCTTGAACTGTTGCTTTCTTGTCTGTGACTTTAGTTGTCTGTGTCTGTGCCTGAGAGTATGCCTCTTTGACTCTGCCTGTCCATCTGCAGTTATCTGTTTCTGTACCTTCCTGACCTTACCTACAGTTTGTGTGTACTAGAAAGCAGGGTGATTGTACTGTTGGGGTTCCTGTATGTCTGAATGCTTTGTCTTGTTCTGGTGAGTGTTATGTGCATTAATATTATCAGCACTTAAAATTTGTTCTTGGTGATATGTACTTCCTGTTATAATTCAGTCTCCAAGAGAAAATGGAATCAAATCAATGGTTTATCTGTATATCAAGTGCAATCTTTAATGGCTGAATTCAGAAGATTAATTCACAGAACATTTTTAATTGGCTTGAATTTAGATTTGATTTGACTGAGATTCTTGTGAGATACTTGTCAATACAAAAATACGATCCAGTTATGTGGACCCATTCAAAATTAGGTATTTGTGTTATTTTGAGTTATTGTTGAGTTGAGATGAGTTATTCCTCTATCAGGTACAGGTTTCTCACTTACAGCACCACTGTCAGAATATCCACAACTGGATATTCAGTATTGTGTAATAATCTATTCTCACTCTAGGCAATGGCTAAATCCAATATTAGACAGTGTTGTATTTAGACAGTGCATTGTCTCACATGTCTTAAGACTTTAAAAAGGAAAGTCATGTAAGGACATGTTCAGATTAGATTGTAAGTCCCGCTTCCTTTCTCTTTTCTCTCCATCTCTCTCTCTATCTCTCTCTCTCTCTATCTCTCTCTCTCTGTGTGTGTGTGAGGGTGCGGTGCAGTTTCAGTGTCGGTGTTGATACACTGCAATGTTTTGTCTCAGTGGATGACTTTGATATTACTCCTTCACAGGTGCCTCTCTCTCTCGAGTGAATGGGTGTTGCATTAACCTCTCTTCCCCCCCTTTTCCTCCTGTGCAGGGGTAATTTTGGGATCTGTCTTTGGGATGTTGTTGCGGTACGTCCCAGATCTGGACTCCAACTCCCTGATGCTCATCTCTTTCCCTGGAGACATCCTAATGAGGATGCTGAAGATGCTTATCCTGCCCCTCATCATCTCCAGTCTCATCACGGGTATTATTAAAATTACTGTCATTATTATTATTGTTATTATTATTATTAGTAATAGTAGTTGTAGTAGTAGTAGTGTGTCGGAATTGTGGTTGCCCACGCCATCCCTGTTTGCCCAAGTAATCAAATGTTACCTTAAATTACATTACAGCAGTGTGGTGTAGTGGTAAGGAGCAGGGCTTGTAAGCAAAAGGTTGGTGGTTTGATTCTCTGCAGGGGGCACTGCCGTTGTACCCGTGGGCAAGGTACCCATGATTGCCTCAGTTTAATGTCCAGCTGGATAAACAGTTGCTCTGGATAATACCGTCAGCTAAATGAATGTAATGTAATGTTTTGCTTTGGGTAAGAGCATCTGCTAAATGACAATAATATAATGCATGCATTATATTATATGTGATTATTTTAGCATTATATTACAATGACAGGTGTTTTTGTTTTGCTTTGAGCAGATGCATTCTGTTTGAGATTATTATGACACAGTATCAAAAGTAATCAAGAGGAAAACAATGCATGCTGGAAAGTTCAATTAGAATGCAAGTAATGTGATGCGCAGTAACATAAGCCTGTGAGAACTCTAGAGTGGTAGTGTATTTCTACGACAATTGCCATATTGCTTGTTTTGTGTAATGAGTTTCAGCAAGCAACTGTAAGGTAATGCAGAAATTTGGTAGCAGATTGCTGTGATGAAACATACCCAGGGGTGGCTTGATTCCAGTGGTTTTCTATTATGTTATTTGTGGAGCCAAAGAGGAACTCACTGTGTCAGCTCATTGCTGATGCTGGCTTTATTACAAGCAAGCTTGTCCTGAAACTGCATAGCTGAGGAGAATAAATCAACCTCTGCCATTTCACTGCATAGTATAAATTCCTTTGTATTGTTATGGATGAGCTGGCAGGTCTTCAACCCATTACAACACACAACCGTTCGAATGCATGCAACGTCCATGTGCTACAACTCAGAATTTGAGGAATACATGTGGCACTGCTTCGGCCGTCTTCGGCGCCAGGCCAGTCTTTCCTGGTTACAGCTCTACAGCGAAAAGCAGCTATTACTCATCAACTGACAGACTGAGTGGCTCCTGCCAAAATAAAAGAGGACTTCGTTGTACCACTAGATGATGAAAAGGTACTCATTTTGGCAACTACCAAACTGCTTGCTGCCCCTGAAGAGTGCCTGTTGTATCTTTCTTATGTTACTCTTGTCTTGCCTTTTTAGAATGAGTAGGTGACTGAGTACCATTTCCGCAACTGGCAAAATAGGCCACATTCCACTCAGCGTGGTTCACCATCAGAGACCAGTGCTATCCAGCTGTGTTCCTAGACCCTGAAACTCAGCAGGACTTCCAGCTAAGAACTGATGGGGGAAGCTACATTGGTATAATGAGGAGGACAGTTTCATTAATCAGTTTAAGTGCCCGGCTGGAGAAAAAAAACCTGGTCATCCAGAAAAATTGTTGAGTTTCCCTAAACACAGGGGCCAGAAAACAAATTGCACAATACTTTCCTTAACATTTATGAGTTTATTTAATATATGTGCACAGCATACTCCTCCATCCATCTCGCTTCAGGCTGGGGCTGTAGAATCCCCCTTCTCTATTTGTGGTCTGGCGGATCTGTAAAAATCCCTCTTTCTCTCTCTCTCCCCCAGGTCTGGCTGGGCTAGATGCTCGCTCTAGCGGAAGGATGGGCACCAGGGCCATGGTTTACTACATGTCTACCACAGTCATCGCTGCAGTGCTGGGGGTGATTTTGGTCTTAGGAATCCACCCAGGCAACCCAAAACTGAAGACCCAGGTCACCGCAGCCCCCAAGAACCAGGAGGTCAGCAGTATGGATGCCTTCCTGGACCTGATCCGGAACCTGTTCCCTGAAAACCTGGTGCAGGCATGTTTTCAGCAGGTAAGAGAGTAGAGTCACCATTCTGGCAACTCAGGTAAGCTGGTGCTCCACCCAGTTGTTTCAAATAACCTATGCAGACATTTACCCCCTACAAAAAATTTTCCAATTACCAGCTGCAAAAATGCAGTAGAATGAAAATTTCATTTGGGTTCAAAAATAATGCATCACACAGTTCAGTGCAGTAATACAATGAATGCATGGTATGTACTATGCAAGGAATTTGTGAAAAAAGGCAAATGAACAGTATCTGAGTGGTATTATAAAGGAGCATAACCAAGGTAAATTGAAGGCATCAAATTGAGCATAAATAATTAAAAAATTAGAGAGCAGAGGTATACTTTGAAGAGGTATGTCATTAGGGAGTAATGAGAGTTAATAGCAGATGCAGTCCTTTGATGTCCAGTGACCTGTCCTTCTCAAGGATTTTAAAGTCCCCAAATTGCGGTCTTGTCTCTGCAAGTAGTTTTTTTTTTCCTTTTCGTGTTTAAAAAACGTTTTACTGTGTTCAACTGCCCAGATAAATCCCCCCGTAAGTGGTTGGTGTGGTATACCCAGTTTACCATGTCAAATTCTTGCACCTGCCTCTGTGTTAGCTCTGTCAAGTAAATGCTGAATGTGAGGTGTGCGGAGACATTCACCATGAAAAAGGAGAGCCTGACTTTCGCCATCCTTGATTGAGTAGATTGCTGATTGACTGTTTAATTTCTGAGAACACACCCACTGTTTGTGAGATGTATGGCACTTAATCTACACTCACATATTAACAGTATGTGTTCACATAGTACTGTATATATCACAGTATGCATATCTTCATTGCCTATACAAATATAAATAGTTAGATTCATTACATGCAGTAGATGAAAAAATATTACACTTCTGTTTGAATCAGGGTGTATCCTGCAGAATCATACATATGTTTTCATTATAGGATCTTTTTGTGTTATTGTTTTTCCACTGCCAGAATGATTATTTCCGCTGTCTGGCTTAAAACCACAACAATGTTGTGAAGGTACTGTTCAAAGCAATGGAATGCAACAGGAAAACTACACAAACACTTACAGATTTTCTCCCAGTTCTTCTGATCCTGCTAATGATTTTGAATGTAATCCGATCTGCAGTCTTGCTGTGGTCGCTTTGTATTTTTTCCAAATCCTGTTTTTTGCCTATCAGTGTAATCAAAAAGGCCTAACTGTAGAGTGGGTAAGTCAGTGGCCTGCTGACAGCAATCTGATTGATTGGTTTACCAAAAGCTCTCATTTTCTGTATACAAAGCCCACACTGTATATAGCAGGAAGTAGGTTCTGTCTTTTGCATTGGTAGTATACAGGTACATATCTATATAGTTGATGACAGCCTTTTTGAAATAAGCCAGAGAAGGTTTAAAGCCTACATATATCACACTACCTCACACACTAAATCTCTTTTTTTTTCTCCCTCCAGGTCCAGACTGTGTTAAAGAAGGTACCTGTACCAGTCCAGAACCAGACAGAACCAATTATGGTCAATAAGAAGAAACTGGAATTCAAGTGGGGCATGAATGTACTAGGTGAGAGAGAGGGAATGGGACAGAGAGGGAGAGAGGGAGAGTGAAAAGAGGGATTCAGACAGGGAATGGCAGAGAGAGGGACATGCTCATGGGCATTTCAGTTTGAGGGAAAGAGAGGATAATATATGCAGAGTGAAAAGAGAAGCGAAATTCAAAGCAGTGGAAATTCTAGAACATGTGGAGTTTTGGTAGCACGGAAATGAATTCAGTGGTTACAAAGCTAAGATCTGGTGAGAGAACCAACAGAGAACTAATGTCTAGCATGTCTGAGAAAGAGAAGGTATCCAATTTGTATCTGAGAGAGACAACAGCGGATGTGTGTTGGAGAGAGAATGCAGTGCGTGTGTTTACAGGGGAGAATATCCAACCCATGCTTTTCAGGTCTGATCGGCTTCTTCATCACATTCGGGATCTGCATGGGGAAGATGGGTGAGAAAGCAAAGCTGATGTGCGACTTCTTCAACATCCTCAATGAGATCATCATGAAGATGGTCACCATGATCATGTGGTGAGTGTGCCTGCACCACGGTGCCTGAGCTGCTCCTGTGCTGGCCGGGTCGGGCTTGGACCTATCATAGTGTCATTCATTCTGAACGTAGCTCTGGAAACGGTGTCCGGCGTGTATCTGGTAAAGTTCTAGGTTCAGATGTTACACAAATGGAGAAGTGACAGTAATGAATGGAGTCAAGATTGAGGACGTGGGGGAAAGTGTGTGGGAAAGCTGCTTGACTAGAGGATTTTTTGTGAAGTGCTGAGAAATGGTTAGGATCTGGACAGTGTTCCCTGAGGGAAAAGCATGGGAAGAATCCAGGAGATAATGAACCCTGAGAGGGAGCATTTGGCAGGAGAGGAATAAGCAGATACAGTGCTGAAGTGTTTGGGTGTGTGTGTGCGTGTGTGTATGTGCATTTGTCTGTGGAAAATAATGAAAGCCTTGCATTCTTTGCAGGACACAAGCCAGTAGAAGCTAGTAACAGGAATGGGGGGCTGTGAGAAAGTCAAGGGTTTGGCTGTGGGCTACGCTGAGGCAATGTTTGGCATTTCTTCCCAAAGCATTGGACCCAACGCAGCCCACAAACACGCTCCATATGATGATCTATGCTCTTCTCACCCCCACAAGCTACAAAACATGCTCCCTCTAACCAAAATGAGGCGCCCTGAGTCAGACCTCCCTCGCCCTCAGGTACTCCCCTCTGGGTATTGCCTCTCTGATCTGTGGGAAGATCGCCGCCATCGGGGACCTGGAGGTGGTGGCACGGCAGCTGGGCATGTACATGGTCACCGTCATGGTGGGACTCATCATTCATGGAGGGATCATCCTGCCTCTCATCTTCTTCTGCGTCACCCGCAAGAACCCCTTCACCTTCTACTCGGGAATCTTCCAGGCCTGGATCACAGCTCTGGGCACTGCAAGCAGGTACATCGGCGCCTGTGTGTGTGTGTGTGTGTGAGTGTGTGTGTGTGTATGGGGGGGGGGGGGGTGTATGTGTGTGTTGGGGGACTTCAGGAACACATAATGTGTATTTTCAGGTGATAGGCCTACTCCTGCGCATACTCTGAAAACAACATGGATGTCCACCTGTCTGTCCACCTGTCTGTTCCGCAAACATTCAAGTTTGAATATGAATATTTAGTGTTCATACCTAGTGTCCCTTAATGCATTTGGGGAGGTCATAGGTCAAATGGGTTTATGCATACTCAGATACATTTTTGTATGTCTGTCCATTGCTTGTTTGCACTCAAATACCTCTTTCACTGAGTCCAGCTGTCTTTACCTTCAAATTTATTTCAAAATTATTTTCCTTTATTTGATAATTGTCTCAAACCTGTTTTTGTTTATTTGACACACTTAGCATACCCTGCCAGTTGAAGCAAGGCTTACATAGCCACAGCTGATTCCTCTTTACTTGAGTACCTCTAATGTGGTTTCAGTCCTTTTCACTAAGCATGAAAATTTCAAGGCACAAGAAAAACTACTTGCTTTTAGTTAAACACAGATCTCCTTTCTCTTTGTTATAATCTGCATTATTTAACCTTGCATCTTCTCTTTGTTGCAATGAAAGTTATTTGATGTGAAGTGCCCAGAGGTAATGTTACCATATTAGTCACAAGTTTAAAATATAATAGAAAAAAGGCACTGGACTTTCAGTTCAAAGGCATCTTCTCTACCTCCCCTGTCTGTTGTTCATCAGCTGCCACTGCCATCTGTTGTGGTTGGTTTTCCTCCCTCCCTTGTACGTAGGTAAAGTACTTGTCTAATTATTATACAGTATCTCTCCCTGGTGGTGAGGAAGGGAATGGCATGTTCATGTTGTACTTAGTTCATGTCGTGTCAAAGGAGTGGCAAGCCAAACAGCACAGTACTCAAAAAAGTTATCCAGTTGTTAGACATGAAACTTTCCTACAAAATTTTGTCCCTCTGTCTCTCTGTGTCTCTGTCTCTCTCTCTCTGTCTCTGTCTCTCTCTCTCTCTCACACACACACACACACACACACACACACATCTCTCTGATGTGATACCTGATACTTGCCCTTTCTGCACGTGAAGTCAAAGCATTTTTCATTGTTTTTACATTTTTATGATTGCTTTAAATCGGTACAGTTTTTGACATTTTTGAGGGCTTACAGTAAGCCTTTGTAGGAATGCCTTTATCCTGGCAGCTTGGGATCAAAAGAACAGAAAAGCACATGTCAGCATTTGAATTTTATGGCAAGTTAAGCAAAACCGGTGATCCTTCAAAACAGAACATGTGTGCTTAAAATGAATGCTGTCCAGTCCTTCTTCTCTACTTCAGGAGGACTGCACTATTTTGAGAAGATATGGACTGGAGGAGGAGGATATAAATATAAACTATACAAACATATAAACTCATTCCTAGTTTATATGTGACATGTGTTACAAGCTTTGTTGGAGAGGTCAAGACAGAAAAGAATATTATGTTGTGAGCAAACGAGAAATGTCAGTAGAGTAGAGTCAGCAGAGTTGTTGAAAAGATATCATGTTCAGTTAAGCCGTCCCTTGCAGTGCCTGACTGATGTTTAAAGGTCCCCTTGGTGCCTGTATTCCCCACAGTGCAGGGACGCTGCCTGTGACATTCCGCTGCCTGGAGGAAAACCTGAAGATCGACAAGCGGGTGACGCGTTTTGTCCTGCCCATCGGCGCCACCATCAACATGGACGGCACGGCGCTCTACGAGGCGGTGGCCGCCATCTTCATCGCCCAGATGAACGGCATCAACCTGGACAGCGGGCAGATCGTCACTGTCAGGTGGGGCCTTCCGCCCAGCCCCAGTATGAGTGAGAAACCCTGGGCTTTATAACATAAAGGAAGGGAAAGGAGAGTGCATGAATCTCTCAGAGAGTTCTTATGACAGTTTAAGACTGGGAAAATTGTGTCAGGATGGCACATCCGTCAAATTCAGTCTCTTGTGATTCAGCGTGATGAATCACAGTTCACAAAAGGGAAAAAATGATGAATCACACTTTCAAGTAAGAGAGCTGCTAAGAGCAGCTTTTCAGCAGTAACCATTCCCTGCTGACTCATAAAACCTTATAGCATGTATCATACACATCAGTATGGTAGGATATAGTTGGTTGTATATCTGTCTTTATTAAAATTCCTCAGGTTTTTACGATGACAGGCTACTTTTATTGTGTCCCCCACAGTGTAGCCCCCCTAACATCTTAGTGCGCTTTCAGTCAGAGGTCTGCATGAGTGTGGCACAGCAGTTTTCTATTCTTAATTGATTATTATTCCTATTAGTGATCACAAATATATTGTATGTAGTGCAATGCGGTGCAGTGCTGTCAGTAAAGACACCACGTTTGTATTTAAATTATATAATCTTACTGTCTGTCTTTCTTCCTCCCTCCCCCTCTCTCTCTCTCTCTTTATCTCTCAGTCTTTCTCTGAATTCAAATGAGCTCCGCTGTGCAATCCCGTGTGTGGCGGAGTCTGCGGTGCTGCACTCTGACCATGCACGCCCGCACTCAGCTCTAGCTCAAAGCACTGCACTTATCTCTGCAGCCGTGCGCACACCCACCATCTCTCAGGCCTCATCCTCAGGGCGGCAGATGTATGCTCCGGTGCTTGTTTGACTGCCCCTGGCCCTTCCCCAACGGGACGGGGAAAGATTTGTGAATTCAGCCACCTGGCTGTGGTATTAAGCATCATTATATCTCTCCCTCACTCCTGTGTATTTGGAGGCGGATAACAGTGAGAGTGTCTGTGTCTTGGCCTCTCCCAGCTGTTCTTCTGGGGCAATCCAGGATTTTTAGCCTCCAATCAGCGGCCTCTGCCTCTCTTGCAGTCACATCACTTGTGCATTTTTTAATTTGACTCTGTTCTGCCGACGAGGCCCCAGCAGCGATCATGTGCGGTCTCTTTGTGCTGGTGGGCTAGCGGTGCGCTGGAAAAAGTGATGTTTTATTGAAAATAAAAAAAAAAAAAACTGACCTGGCTGCTATTTTAATGCTTTGTTGCTATGGAAATTTGTGAGCACAGACTGTGAGGCGCCTAGGTCTGCGCGAATCAACCAGTGCTCGTTGCACTGCGTCGCTCTTTTTAAATCATGGTGTTGTTAGTGAAACAGGGGCATCACGGGTTCTGCATTAAAGCAGTTCAAAGCGTCGTAATTGCACAGGCATTGCAGTAAGTTTGAATGAACCCACTGGTGATTAGGTTTTTCCTTCCCCTCCCCCCAGTATGACTGCCACCCTGGCCAGTGTGGGCGCCGCCAGCATCCCCAGTGCTGGGCTGGTGACCATGCTGCTGATCCTGACCGCTGTAGGGCTGCCCACTCAGGACATCAGCCTGCTCATCGCTGTGGACTGGCTGCTGTGAGTTCTGCGAATAGTCTGTCATCTGCTTCACAACTCCAAACATAAGGATCATTTCAAACAGACAGAGTGATGTTCAGCACACATGTTAGACTGTGCACCACATGCTGTAGCTACATGAAGTGATGAGCTAACACCAATGTTATGGAGTTAAGTAAAGCTACAATAAGTCTTTTATGTCTCTCTGTGAACATGGCCTTTGGAAATGGCTCCAGAAGGCAAAACCTAGAATTCAGCTCTAACGGAGTGTGACCGAAAAAAAATGTTACTCTAAACTTGATCACTAATGTCTGTACATACTGTGCCTTTGACAAATCTACACTGCCTGTCTGTGGTTACCTTCCTACTGTCCTGTATTTTCATCTCTTCTATGTACTCATTTCTTAACATAGTTTTATCCATGATTGGAGATAAATCTGTTTTCACGTACCATCTAAAACAAAAATTACAAGACAGAGCAATATTTCACAACAGAGGTGTAAGGGACACAACAGAATTTCTTTTTGGATTATTTAGCATCCAAAGCATGTAGAGTAATCAGAAATTTTATTTGTTGAACTTTGTTGTTGATAAAGTTCTCACATTTCAAATTTGTATTCTGTGAGGTTCCTTCTCCAGTCCATGTAATCACTGTGTGAACTTGCCATTGCCCTTGGTTGCAGGGACCGAATGCGCACCTCCATCAATGTGGTAGGGGACTCCTTCGGCGCTGGGATTGTGGACTTCCTATCGCAGGCGGAGCTGGCGGAGATTGACGGGGACGTCCCGCTGGCCGCCGATATCGTGTTCCCGCCCCCGATTCTGACTGAAATGGACCTGGTGGACCCCCTCAAACCCCCGCAGTTACCCCCGCGCTCCCCAAGACCCCTCCCGCTCAACCACCACTCCCTCTCGCACTCCCCACGCTCCATCCACTCCCACTCCTCCCGGTCCCTCTGCTCCCCATCGCCCCGCCCCCTCCGCACCCCCTCCCCGCGCATCCTGCACAGGACGGAGCCTGGGTACTGCGCCCTACCCACCCACGACTGCCAGGTGAGCCGCCGGGAAGAGAGGAGAAAGAGGGAGGGCTGGGGGGCAGGGGGCGAGCAGAGAAAAAAGGAGTGTCAGAGGCAAACATGGGAGCGAAGCAGCAAATGAGGAAATGGAGAGAGGGATTATGTAAACGTTAGAGATTACGAGAAAGAGGAAGAGGAAATTAAGGGTGGAGCAGACCAAGCAGGCTGTGTGCATAAATCTTTTCCATTTCTTCTTTTTTCTTCTTAGATCCCCACCCCCCGTCCCTCATTCCGGGAGAGAGACAGACAGAGGGAAAGACTGCGGGTGCGAGAGAGGGACAGGGGGAGTGAGACAGAGGAAGAGGAGGAGAAAGAGCGAGTCGGGGATGAGGGGAGTGACGGAGAGGAAAGTGATGACACCGCCTACGACCGGAGACATGCAATTCCGCCTTGTGACATGCCCTGACTGTGTTTTCTCTATGCCATTACCACACTCTACATTCCTTTTCTCCTCTGTATGATCACAGTAGCTCCACAACGGCTTTGATGCGCTGTCAGTTTGGTCACTGTGGTCTCTAAAATACCTTGGTTCCACCCTTTAAAATAACTGCAGCCATGAGATTTGTATTGACGTGGGCAGCATCATTAAACTAAGCTGCTTCCAAAGTCTGTGCCGTGAACCTCAGGAGCTCCTTAAAACACAACTTTCCTCACTATTCATTCAAAATAAGGATTCATTTTTTTACCACAGTCTCACCATTCTCTTGTCTTTCTCCCTTTGGCATCATCTTAACTTTACTTCCAGTCAAACATAATCACACAATTACTTTCATGAGGTCACAGTCGAAGTTAAGCTGTCTAGTTATCCCTCATAAACTGTTGTTGGAATGGAATTGTCTTCTCATTTTTAAATTGCATTTTCATATTAGTATTCCAATATGTTTATTTATCATTTTACCTATGCAATCAATCACTATTACTCAGCATATCAGGGCTCCGCCCCCCTAGCTGTGGTGTTTTTGTTTTTCCCTGTCCATGTGCTTTTTGTTTTTCCTTGTGTTCCAGCCCCGCCCCACTCCCCGCCTGGTCCCCGCCCACCTTATTGCCCCATTGCCTTCACCTGCCTGCCTGCCCACCTGCACCCCATCTCCTCGTCAGCCCAGCCCTATTTCTACCCTGCTTGTTCCTGTCTTGTTTGCCAGTTCGTCTCAGCGTTTTCGTACCTGTTTTGTTCCCGCAGTTTTTTGGATTTCCGAATTCTCCGTGCCTGACTCTGCCTGCCCTTCGTCTTCATTTTCTGCCTGCTGTTTTGTCCCTTTGCCTGATCGTTTGCCTGCCCGGTTCCTGATCCTGCCTGCTTCTGTTACTGACCCTGCTTTTGTCCACGGACTGCCTTCCGGTTTTCGACCCTGCCTGCTTTTGCTTCGCTACTTTCCTGCCATCATTAATAAACCCGCCTGCAACCTGAAGCACTCTTGGTCTGCGACTGAGTCCCTGCCTGAGCCCTTACACAGCATCCCTGAGGTGTTACCCAGGTGACCATGACTGTGTTTTGTACTGTACCACATCCTTTACTACTTATGCTGCTACAAAGAAGTTCATAAAAAGTTCTCAGTACTTCCTTTTTATTTGCATTTTAATTCATTGCATTTTCAGTTTGCCCGTATAGTGCTACCACACCTTTACCCTTTACTAGCTTTTGGTTTATGAACAAACCACGCGATAGATGTTGATTCTTAATTGGTTGTCCATCAAAGCACAGAGTGGTGTCCATCAGGATTGTTATGGTCAATGCAATCCTACATTGCTCACAATATGTTTTAATAATTTTTACATTAGAAATATTACACTTAGGAGTGTCTACTAGTTATGGTCATAGCGACTGTTTGCATGTAGGGTGTTGACTTTTTTTGTTTATTGCTTTAATGGACTTGTTTGTTATGGACTTGTTGTTATAGCAACTGTGTTTCCGTATCAACAACCAGCGTTTTATACTCGCTCCCCTCCTCCATCTCTCCCTTTTTGTTCTTCTCATCTGTTTTTCTATCATTTCATTTTCCAGCCTGTGTCTATCTGTGAGGCTCAACAGAGCAGCTGTTGAGTGCAAAGTGCATTATTTACTGAGGTGAAAACGGCTCAGTGTGTGTAGTGCGCAGAGCAGAAACTGACAGAGCAGTAAGAGAAATAGGCCTGGGTAGCTGTCCCAGAGCAGTAAGCCTGGATAGCTGTTCCAGAGCTAAGCAGCGCATTTTGACTGTGTGCTCTTCACCAGCCAGGGCTGTGTTTGAGTGAAACTGCATACCGTGCAAGCAGAGAGTTTTGCAATCAACAGTTGCTCTGGTACTTAATTTTCAATTTTTTTTGTTGCCCCATTCACATAACACATGCCCTCCAACACTTGGGTTTTGCATCTAAACACATTCCAGTTTTTCAAACAAGATCACATTTGCACACTACCACACTGTACCTGCATAGTACGATCAATCTTTGCAGCTTATCATATGAAGAATGCATAGCTATTATTAAAAGTCATAGTATCATTGTAATTATTGTTGTTAATATTGTTATTACCAGGGATAGGATTATTAATTATATTTAATTTGTTGTTTGGTTGTTTGTCTAAAATGATGGGTGTTAGTTGTTTTCGTTCTCAAAGGCACTGCAGTTGTTCAGATCTGTGATCTATATATTAACAGTATTTGTTTATTGGTTACTCAGTTCATCTATATATTTATTTAACATGTTATTTATTATCTGTTAATTTATTATTGTATTGATTTAAATCGTTTTCTCCTGTGCTTTTCAATGGACTTTCTTACTGAAAGGAAGGTCATCCACTATCCCACAAATCCCTCAGTCTTAATTTTATTTTTGAGTTGTGTGTATAATTAATAAAATCTTAAAGATTTATTTCAATGGATAATAATTTCTGTCTGTTTTTGTGCATATGGGTGTCTGTGCATTTTCATATTTTTTCTTTGGACAATTATGTTTTCCATATAATTTATGTGCAGGCAATATTGTTTAAACTGAATCATACCTATTCTTGCATTACTACTACATTTTGTATTTCAAATGGTTTCGGAGGAACAGGAATAGGAAATTATATATGCCAAGAAGTCAACAACAGCCAATAGAGACTGCAATAAAGTTGTACTTGTTTGAATAGATGTGGACCAGGAAATTATTGAATATAGGAATATCGTAATAAACCAAAGGTTTCATAACATAAGGGCCCATACACAGAAAAAGACATATATTGCAGCAGTGGCAGTGATAATACAAAGACGCACAGACACACCAACACGTTTAATCCTCTCAAAGAACAGAGAGGGAGAGGGATGGAGAAGGAGGGAGAGTGGCAGATGGCTAGAAAGACGTCAATCCTCATCATTCTTCCCAGACAAACCAGGGGCACTGTGGGTAATTGCAAGAGCCACTGACGTTAGTGTGGGGACCCCAGACGTCAGAGAGAGGGGAGGGAGGGCATGAGGGAGGGAGATCCAGGGAGACAAGACACAGGGTTAACACACAGTATATGCACTGCATGTACTGGACAGAGTTGTAAATATATTGATTTTGAGAAAAGGGACAGCACTGAGAGTTGACAGTGCATGTCCATTGTGGCTGGACATTCCACCATAGAACAGGGCACAAACTGTTGATCATTTAAGAGGTTTTGACCAATGGCTGGATCAACAGTAGTGAGCATTTTGTTAACATTCTTACCATAAGCATTGTTCACTGGGTGCAGCTTCGCATTCGGCATGTTTCAGCACGTTTTCAATTTCAGCTACTCCAGAAGGAATCCTGGGACCCCACACAAGTGAGACATTTAGCTTATATTTAATTGCTGATTAGCTACATGGCATGAAGCTTGTCTGAAACATTTCATTCCAGTGGGCGACATCATCAGTTAATTCATAAACAGCACGCTTGATCCAGTGTCACTGATGTGTGTCACTGCGTACCTTACTCTGCCGTGGCACACCCTGGTGGGTGACGCATTGAGATTAAAAACAGCATTCCCTGTGTGTGCCTTGGCCCCGCATGCAGCGCAACTCAGAAGACCTTAATTTCATCACTATTCCCGCCAGAAACCAGGGCTCATTCTAATGCTGTGAGAAGCAGCATTCGGAGGGGTAGTGTGATACAAATTGCTATATTTTTGTATAATTTACAATGATTCCTGTAATGTAATTCTAATTGCTACTTCTGCAGTCTTATAGCAGAAAATCATCTTCCTTATAGTATGTCCTTCATTAGAATAAGTAAAAGTAGCTTGTGAATGTAGCTTGGAGTGTAAACAATCCTTTAATATCATCATAAAAGTTAATGAAAAGCTAGCCGCTGTTCCCTTAAGAATGTAATCAACTGTGCTCGTCACAGTAAAGATAAAGCTTCAGTGAAGTGACATTTAAGCTTCTCTGCCGGAAGGAATCCACCTGACTGCATTAAATTTGACATTTACACAGAGCAATGTAATAACACTTATTGGTAACAATTAACATTATCAATGTAAATTGTCATATTAATTTCCGTTGTCTTTCATTAATCTTCCCACATAGTTCCCTACCTATAACTGACCTATATAAGGTTTCCCACCAGCACTGCCTGGGAATATTTTGGATGGATTCACTTGACTGATATTATTTTTATCCACCTGTATGTGTTTACTTATTTCACTATTTATCTATTGTGAGTGTGTACAGAACTTTTAAAATCAAGGATAGCATATTATACAGCAAAATAATCTTATTTAAAAATCTAAATCTATATTTTTTTTATTTTGCTGTTTCTAAATTGTGAGAAGGATTCTAAATTGTGAGAAGTGGAGACCAATATCCTTCTTTTTTTGGTTTTCCATTCCAGCCTTTTCTTTGTTTCAGCTTTCTTTGTGCCTATACAGTCCTGCCTCTCTTTCACCTCTGAAATGCCTCTCTCTTCTTTCTGTTCATTCACTTGCAATCTCTGCCTCTTTGTCTTCCTCGTTCCCTTCTCCCTTTGTTTTTATGTTCCTGGCCAAAGTCCACTTTTATCCTTCAGTGATCAAGTCAGAGAAAGACATCTCTACACAGGTATTTTTTTTTACTATAATCTGTCGGAGTAGCAGTGATAGTATTGCTATTGCTGAATGCTGTAATTGCTGTTGCAATGTTAGCAGACAGTGTAGGAACACAATTACTATAAAGGGCTGTAGTATTGAGATGCGTGCTATTAATTGGTAGTACGAGCTATTAATAACAATTTGTTTTTTTTCAGAAGCTGGGCCAATAGCATCTGTGTTCTTATCAAGATAACAGGTTGCTTAGCTCGATTGTAAAGTGAACCTGTTTTTCAGAGAATAAAAGACAAGGGCTGTTTCTGGAGATAGCCCCTGATGGCTCAGTGCGGGGGACTCCCATCCAGACTGCAAACAGTGAGTTACTTCCCATTTTATAGTCATTTTAAATTTCAATACAGACATACTAAACATGCATGCTGCTGTTGACTTGTTTAACACTCCAGCTGTTGCCTAAAAGTGGCTAAGTCTGTGCACTTGTACTTAGATAAGGCTGGCTGAATGCCCAATTAGTTTTTATTAGGGTGGGTGGTTTACAGTGGTATGTGTCAGTCTTTATTTGTTACTACTATTTTAATTGAATAATGTAGTTTAATAATGTTCCATTTTAATAATGTGCGTGTTTCAGTGATTAATATTTTTTTTGATAAATGTATAACATGTCTGTAGTTGATAGTATAAAATAGTTTATAAACATAAAATCACATGATGAGATTATTTGATTTTATGATTTTAATAGTCCATTAACTTTTACCACTGACTAAAGTTTGTTCACATCCTGAGTGTTAGGGATGGTGCTGGAAATTTAGCATTATGGGCAGCTGCCTTACTAAAAAAAAAAAAACGACACGGTGCCCCCAGTGATTGGCAGTGCCCATGGTGATGGCCTATTCCAGCTTTACTGGGGGCGACTCCTGCTGACCATAGCAGTTTGCAGCTAAATGGAAATGTGGTAATTGGTAAACTCAATCAAATCAAATTGTCTAATTAGTACATGTCTATCCCTTTTAATACTATCAGAAAATTGGGCTATATTACTGAGTAACACCAGTCATACTTGTGTGTACCCATTTCACAAGGCTTTGATTTCTTTAGTTAGTTGAGTCATGTGCTACTGGTCTGTCATGGTTAAAAGATCATACTTGGTGATTAATGAGTATGTGCATGTCACAGGTCTGCTGGAGTTTAGATCAGTGAGAGCAGGTGAAACAGTAATTAAGGGGGTATCAACATCCCTCTACCTATGTGTGGACAGCGCTGGACATCTGAGGGGACAGGTGAAGCATAAAATACAACAATATATAAATAGCTTTGTACAAATGACTCCAAAAACCATGAAATACACACTCTTTGAATGATAACCACTCTGAACTGAGCCAATGTTTGTTATTGATGTTGTTTTTCCTCAGCGGAGTTACACAGAGGCAGACTGCACCTTCAGAGAACTGCTGCTGGCAGATGGATACACTCTTTTCCTTTCACCGCACCACGGACTTCCTGTTTCCCTTCCATTAAAGCAGTCAGGTCAGAAACACACCCCACCATTCTCACAGTTCCTGCCTGTGAAAAATCAGCTGTTTGCAGGGGTGGGGAGAGAAGAGAGACCGAGGGAAAATCTTCAACAGATTAAAGACAAAATGGATGTGGAATCTGACGACCCGTTCGGAATGGAGCTGGCTCGGATTGACTCTGTGCTCAGCCCAGGATTCCTCAGTAGGTAATGTTAACTTGGACGGAGGAAAAGAACTCAATTACCCATCACATGTTTTTTTTTCAACTATGAATTTCTTTCATTATTTACTGCTGTGCCATTACCAAATGTTATTGTTAATGGACAATAAAACATGTGGATATAGGACTGACATAGAGAAAATGTTAATTTAGTGTGCAAAGCCATGTAACAAGCATGTCAGTATATTTTACATACAATTTGATAGCTAATAAAAGTGAAAGCTACAATAGACTTTTTCTAGCTTTTATTGCTGTTACTAGTATTTATTAATATCTGTGTGTTGCCCTGTAATGCTATTACATTTGTTAGTGCTGCTCTAGTGTTGTGTTGTCTTAGGGTAGCAGGAATATGAAGCATATTTTTCTCTTATTGCAATAAAATAGATTTTAATGATCAAAGTCAGGTGGATAAATGCTTGTCATCAGTAACCAATAGAATATTATTTATTGTATACATACAAATATTTATAAACACTGAAAACACTGTGTGTGTGTGTGTGTGTGTGTGTGTGTATGCTTGGGCACACACACACACACACACACACACACACACACACACACACACACACACACACACACACACACACATACACATACACATTCCCTCTTATATTGCCTGCAAAATTATTCACAGAAAATGCAGAGTATCCACGTGAATTACAGTATGGCTGGAGTCAGAAAAACATACATGATATGGTACAGTACAGTAGAGTACAGCTCCATAACATGTGTCTTTGGTAACCTGAAGCATCATGGTGGGATGTGGAGATCTACAGCACCAGTAGTTTGGACACACCTACTCATAGAAGGGTTTTTACTTTATTCTAACTATTTTCCACATTTTAGAATAATAGTAAAGACAGTGACCAAAAATGTGTTAAATAAAATTATCTATATTTTAGATATTTTAGAGGTAACCAAAAATATTTTTTAAATGAATTTTTTTAAAGAAATTCATACATAGCCACCAACTTCACTATCTACATTTGTCTAACAAACAAATTTCAAGCATTTAAGTGCAAGTCTTTAGATCAAAACGTCTTTGAATGCCAGTTTCCCATTATTTTAATCAGGTGTGTCCAAAATTTTAACTGATACTGTATATGGTAAAAGTACAACAAAAATCAGCCCACAGATACAAATATACTCTCATTAAAGACGTGTGTCTCAAACCATTTAAATCCATATGCCTTCCCCAGAACAAAGTTTTCAGTACCAAGGAATACATGGGACTATAACTTCATCTGTGCACCCAAATCAAACAGTGAACAACAGGAGCTATCAGTTACAATGGTAAATAATGATATACAAGTGGTTATAACAAATGATAACTCCACCATAATGGCACACCAATTCATTTAAGATAAACATTCCATTTTAGCTCTTTAATAAATATACAGTCACTTAAGTTCAAATCTACCAATTTGATAATAAATGAATGAATTGAGTAAATATGAAATTAAGACTATAAACTTTCTCCCCCTGTCAATGTCATTGCTTTATTTTGCGTGTTTGTGATATGACTTATATGAGAATTTCTACGAGGATCTTTTATTTTTTCATTGTAATGTAGCAATACAGTTCCCTCTCTTTGTCTCTTTCTCTTTCTTCTCTCCAACATGTATTGTCATCTCCACTGCCCTTATATTCACTCTTTATGTGCTCTGTGTACCATTATCAGTGTGCAAACAAGCCCAGTCAGCGAGTGGGTAAAAATTGCACTTATTTCTTTGCAGTATTTCGCTGTTAAACACAGATAAAATACTATATTTGTTCCGGCACCTGTGTTTGTTCTTTACCTTAAACCTGGGTCACCAAGGGCTGCCTGAGGTACACATTGCCCCCTCTCTGTTCTCCCCCCTGCCCCACGCATAGTCCCCCAAGCAAAGCTCCATTCAGAGGGACACAGATGCCCCCGTAGCCCTCTTCCAGGGGCAGGTAACTGCCGTCCCCTTCCTGCTCCTCATCGTCCTCCTCCTCCTCCCACAGCGAGGTGCTCACATGGGTGTACTCTGTCGTGTCCTCGCACTCCGTCTCCCGGTGGTAAAAGTAACTGAAGTTGGAGACGATGACCGGCACAGGCAGTGAGATGGTCAGCACTCCGGCAATGGCGCACATGGTGCCCACCAGCTTCCCCCCCACCGTCACCGGGTACATGTCCCCGTAGCCCACCGTCGTCATGGACACCACGGCCCACCAGAACGCCTCGGGGATGCTGGTGAAGGCCGTGTCCTTGTGGTCGACCTCTGCAAAGTACACGGCGCTGGAGAAGAGGATGACTCCGATGAAGAGGAAGAAGATGAGCAGGGCCAGCTCCCGCAGGCTGGCCTTCAGGGTCTGGCCCAGGATCTGCAGGCCCTTGGAGTGGCGCGACAGCTTGAAAATGCGGAAGACCCGCACCAGCCTGATGACCCTGACGATGGCCAGCGACATGGCCGGGGAGGAGCCCTTGGACTTGGCCAGCTCTGTGCCCAGAGTGACGAAGTAGGGAATGATAGCGAAGAAGTCGATGATGTTCATGACGTCCTTGAAGAAGTGCATCTTGCTGGGCGAGCAGGCAAAGCGCATCAACAGCTCGAAGGAGAACCAGCAGATGCACATGGTTTCCACCAGAAAGAAAGGGTCCTGGAAGGGGCTGGAGGTAGGGTAGATAGGGGCGGAGGAGTTGGTGTGGGGGTGGTGGTGATGAGGTTGCTGGAGAAAAAATAAGAGGGAAAAGAGGGAAGGAGGGAAAGAGAGTTTTTAATTTTACAGATGGCTCAGTTTGTCACTAGCATACGGCGGTAATCCATCTCCCAGCATTTACTGGCAAGGACTCTATAGTCTGCAGCCATCTGAACATTCATCACTTTCACTGTGCAGACAGAAATGTGCTCCTCTATGATTACACACACTAAGAATAAAAGGAAATGAAACATATACTAATCATAAAACACATGCAATGGTTTATGGGCATACATACACTGTCTTCCAACTCATGCATTTATAATTCACTCTCGGTCAGGAATGGGCACATTAATAAAGTTTATGCATAATTACCTTATGACAAAAGAGGAACTATATGTTCCTTTGACGACCAAATGAAATAATGAGGGGAAAATATACTAAGATGCAGTATTGACACTTGTATCTTTGAATTGGTGCAAGCAGCTAATGTTCTTTAAGTTTTTTTATATTATATTTTTGGTAAATGAGTAAGTACATTTCTAAATCCTTTCATAGAGTTGATACCAGAAACCACACTATCTTACAGCCTACAGTTACTTAGCATCAGTGAAGGTCTGCACTATAACAGGAGACCTCCCAGAATAACCTGTGTACTTAGAGAAGTGATGTCAATTTGTCAGTCTTTCCTCAAGTCTGAATCTTCTCATCACCCCAGGAGTTGATGGGGACGCTGTGCTACAGGATGTTGCATCTTTGGATACCAGTTTGGGCATTTTTATCTTTATGTCAGTTTTTTTTTCAACAGTCAGCATCTCTCTGTCAATATTTGCACTGCTGTGGTTCTGTGTACACACGTGTGTGCCTGTTTATATGAAAATCAGAGGTATTATGTCAGCACACCACAAGTGCTGCTTAGATCATATTACTGGTGAAAAGGGTCCCTGTCAACAAATAGGTTCATCAGACACATCTTTTCCATGCCTCTCTCCATGGGTGAGTCTCTGAATTTATTAATACAGGCTTATGTTTACGTGTTGATGTGTTCTTAGGGTTGTCCTTCCACTATAAATAGCTCCTGAGATCTCCAAGGAGAAACCTGAGAGCCCCCCTCTCACTCACTCTCTCTCTCCCTTTCTCTGCCACTTTCTGTTCCTCTCAATCTCACCCACATCCAAACTTGTTGCATTGCCAACATAACTGCAGTTTCTTGGCACAGCTTGTGAGGTGTAGACCAGAGCTGATACAGTTGGACAGAGGTAAGGAAACAGTATAAATATGATACAGTGCCCCCCCGCCCCCCCTTGCACTCTCTTTCCGTTGCCCTCACACCCTCCCACTCTTTCTCTCTCACACTTGTCATCCAATCTTTTGGGTATACTTCCATTTCTTCCTCTGTCTACCCCTTGCAATCTACCTTTCCTGCATCTTCCTTCTCTCCCCTTTTCTGCAGTATTTGCAATTCCCCTTCTCCCCTCCCCCCTACCCTGCCTTGCCCCCAATCTAAGCGTATCAGATTTAACGACATGACCAAAATAATCTCGGCATTAACCTCCCTCCCTCCCTCTCTCTCTCTCTCTCTCTCTCTCTCTCTCTCTCTCTCTCTCTCTCTCTCTCTCTCTCTCTCTCTCTCTCTCTCTCTCTCTCTCTCTCTGTTTCACTCTCTCTCCCTCTCTCTTAGTCCATCCCTGTCTTCCTCACTAGACCTCTGTATGTTTCTATGAGTGAAACAATCCACTAGCAGAATCCAGAAAGGGTGTTCACTGAATTAACTGATTTTTCTTTTTTTGCTTAAAGTTACAGTGTGACTCTCTTCCAGTTCCCATTATGTTAGCATACACTCTCAGAAATTCCTCATGTACTAACCTCCAATACAATATTTATCTACTGTTATATGACATCACTGAATATGTGTTTACTGTATTGACCCTCTCTCTTCCATGAGTTTTTATCCACTATTAAATAACCATCCTCGGTAATAATACGTAATTACCCTCCTATCTCGTCTCTTCCTCCTATCCCTCATCCTTTCCTATTCTTTTCTTTCTATCCCTCTCTTGTCCTCTCTCCATCAGCTCGACCCTCCTCATCACTCTTTCCTCCTCTCTCTCCCTGTCTCTCTCACCTCTCTCAGATCCTTCTCGTTCCTGAACTCGGGCAGCGTCTCCAGGCAGAAGATGAGGATGGACACTACGATGACCATGACGCTGACGATGGCGATGATGCGGGCACCGGAGGAGGACTCCGGGTGCTCGAACAACATCCACAGCCGCCGCTGCAGGTCGTTGCTGGGCAGCGGCTGCACCTCCTCCTTGGGGAAGCCCTCGTCCTCCTTGAAGCGCGCCATGATGTCCTCGCCCAGCTCGTAGAAGCGCAGCTCGTCCATGAAGACGTCCAGCGGCACGTTGGCGGGCCGGCGCAGGCGCCCGCCCGACTGGTAGAAGTAGAGGATGGCATCGAAGCAGACGCGGTTTCGGTCCAGGAAGAGTTCGTTCCGCAGGGGGTCGAAGTAGCGCAGCCGGCGGCGCGGGTCCCCCAGCAAAGAGTCGGGAAACTGGGCCAGCGTCCTGAGCTGGGTCTCGTATCTCATGCCCGAAACGTTGATGGCCAGCCTCTCGCTCAGCGCCCAGCCGCCCTTCCACATGGAGCCAGAGCGCCGGCTCTCCCTCTTCCCCTCTCCCCTGCTCTCCCTCGACCCCTTCTCCTCCGTGTTGCGCTGGTCTTTGGTCCACTTGTTGTTCTCGCTGACCTCTCCCACTTTCTTCTCTTTCTCAGGCTTCCCTTCTGCCACTGCATCTGTGCCTTTGTCCTGATTCTCCATCCCTCTCTCTACCTCTGTGCTCTATCCGCTTTCTGTCAGAGGTATGCAGAAGCTTATGCAGAGACCGTTTGTCCCTCACGCTGGAACAGACGTGAATTTAAGGTCAGTAGAGCAAAAAGAAACTAACGGACATTTTTGAACATCAGGGATGTTATAATGAACATTGCCAAAAATCCATAGCTCAACATAAGAGGTTAATAATGTGATACAAAATTCAAGATGCAATTACCTGCACTTTACACAAACAACAACAGGAGTAACACAGTAACAACAGCAGTAATCACAACAATGATGATGAAAGTGCTACTACTACCACTACTGCAACTACTACTATTACTACTAATAATAATGATAAAGTAGTTGTAGTAGTACTAGTAGTAGTCATAATAGCTGTAGCAGCATGTTATCATTGTTTTTGTTTTTAAATATATATATATATATATATGTATACAGACATGAGTAAAAGGTTACAGAATATGTAGACCTTGCTGTCACACAATGGTTAAAACCTTTGAATGAGAGGCTAACTCTACTGATTACATAATGAATTCTAAAAACACTGTGGATGAAGGAATGGTTTCTGCAGAACCCCCTGCATAGTGCCATCACACACACACATGGACATTTAATTTGCCATCAAAACACCTTTTTTTTCTCTCTTAGCCACATTTGGCTCTTGAATATTACAAGCCTTTGGTTGTATGTCATGTAAAACCTTACCCATGGGTCACGCATGGAGAAGTTCATGCACTCTCGTAAAGTAAGAACAAACCCCTTTCCGTGCCATTTGAAAAGGCCTTTGACGGTTGGTACCACTACTATTTTCTTTCGCCATCACGAAAAATATAAACTAAACTCAATTTTACTCAGAATAAAAGCAATATAAAGGATAATAAAGGGACACTTTCAAAAGTATACTTCAGATTTAAATTATTAATGAATGATGACATGAACTCTAACAAGCAGACATATGGAATCATCATAACAATATCACAAATGCTAACACATTATGTTCCAATGTAAAGGAAGCACTGATGTGATTAATAGCATTCTTCGTGAGAAAAAGATGATCACTCACTCACTCACCCCCAGCCAGCCGCTGTTGATAGGACTAATCACTACGCAGAAAGTAACACTGTTTGTCTTTCATGTCTCCTCATACTGTCCCTCGTTCACTCACTCCCTCCCTGTGGCTCTGCCTGTGAGTCTGCTTGTCTCTCTCATGGACCCTGCATGTCTGTCTTGTCTGCCCCTTGAGCCCCCCGCCCCCCCAAAAAAACCTGACAGTCAAGTTTGGAAGGAGAACCCCATCTCTGGCAGAGGTCAATGTCTTGGCTAGGTTCATTCCCCCGCCCACTCCCTACACACACACACACACACACACACACACTCACATATACCACAGACACCCCTGATCAGCTAGGTTCATCTTGTTTGTAGGTCAATGTCTTCAATCCCTCCCTCTCTCCCTCACGCTCACTCTGTCAGACTTGAAGTATTCGGGAATGCTGTCAGGTCGAAATTCAATCCCCACTCAACCCCCCCCCCCACCTTCTCTCAGCGCAACCTTCCCATCCCTTCTCCAATGTCAGGCCTCTGGCCCTCGCTCACACTTACTCCTCCTATGCACTCACACACACTTTCACTCACACAGGCACCCACATTGACAGATAGGCCAGCTCTTGTGAATAGACCCAGTGCAGTGCCTATCTATGCATAAGAGTGTAACCAACAAAACATTAGGGCCTCACGCCTCATGTTGAACACTGGGAACCTAAGCAAGCAGGAATTACACTACTCTACATCTGTAATGTGACCAATTTATTTTAACCATACTATTCATTTACATATTGAATGTATTTTTCCCTTTTTTGGTGGCACACAGGGAAATGGCTGTAGGGGATGGTTGAGTATGAAAATTAGATGTTAAAGCACATGGTAGGTAAAGGACAGTAGAGTGTGAGTGTGTAAGTAAAGTAAGGGCATACTGTTGCATGATGAAATATGATGAAAGTGAGATGCATTTCACAAAATCACAATTTCCCTGAAACATTTTCTGCTATTCACAAACAACTTTGTTACTGTGAAATTACTATGTCTATAATAAGTCTTCTTGCCTTCCCTTCATTAAGTTACCCAAAGCAATCTATTAAAGAAAGCTCCACCTTCTGGTCAATATTTTTACCCATAATACAATCAGACCTTAATAATTGAGTCTAATCTTTTTTCATGTGCTGTCGTTAGGTGTAGCTTTTCAAATCAAATCCAGCAGTAGTTCGCATATTATAAGGACAAAATCTTAGACTTAGAAAAAAACCATATAAAATAAAAATTAAATACCATATTGCATTGGCAATTTGTATTCATTTCAGCTGAGTAAACAGTGAAGCAAAATCAAGTGTGGTATTGAGTACAGGCAACTCCACATGGTGAGCAGGGTAATTTATTAAATGTTAAAGTATCCTCCTTGAAATCTAATTGAGGGAAAGTGTTTCATCTAAAAAGTATTCAGGTATCTAAACTAAAAAGTTGCTGCCCTTAAATTTACCCATAGAAATATTACACACTGGGTATATTTAGCAGGCGCCATTACATAGACCTAAATAGTACACAACTAAATCTCAATCCAAGAATATCATTTTAATCACCTATTTAATCCATCAGTAAGAACAAGTCTAATTTTATGTATGTGAAATTCTGTTACAGCACAATCTTAACATCCCTGAATGTATCCTTCACCTCTGAATTGACAAGAGGGAACACAATCACAGATAAGTCAAATTACACACAAAAATGTACTTCTGAGTTTCCCTCTAGTATGAATATTCTATACAAATGATTTAATGTTACTGCATCAAAAACCCATTAACCAGTGCCAGGACAGACAGTAACTGAAATAATCAGTTATTTCAGTACAATAATCACCAATGGACAGTTATTGGCAAATAACCATAAGTAAGATCCTGCCTATACGAACTATATACGAACTATATCGCTGAACTATTAAGCAAAATTTGCTCTGGTGTTGCAGTCATTTCCTCACTACTCTCTGTTGAACAGTATTGTCCACAGTCTTAAGTTGGTAAACCTGCAAATCATGTGACATCAAATCAGATGGACAGCCAGCTCGGAAGTCAAACACACACATATACATACATATATATATATATATATATATATATATATATATATATATATATATATATATATATATAATTTCCTAAAAGCATTTTTTGAAACGATGTTAACTTCTTGCAGAACAGAAAATGCATTTGCAAAATGTAATCTTTTTGTTTTTTTCAAAAATGCAAATTCATTCAACAAATACATTTATGACCTTCAGAGTGTTAAATACAGACATAAAAATCTCTTGAGTCAAGCTGACAAAATTCATTCAGTCTTCAAATTATTATATCAATCAAAAGTCAGTCATTTCTTGAAAACACTACTCAGTTTGTGAAAACAGTATAACCTTCAGAACTCAATTGCATCTGGATTACTGACCTGTTTTCCCTCTGAAAGATAGCACAACAGATGAAACTGTTTATATGCTCCAATTCCAATCCACTTGCTAATCACCTTCAGCCATGGTCAGTCTGTAGTCAATGAGCAATAATCATCCTTATGATGATCTGATGTTGTTAGCTATTTCCCCCAGTGGTTATTACTGTAATAAAGTACTAACTCTATCTATCTATCTATCTATCTATCTATCTATCTATCTATCTATTTATCCAGATATGTTTGATGTCCTTGAAATCCTTTGATCTCCCACCTCTTACATGCACAGAAGTAAATTAATCAAAATTTTGCAAATGAGTTTAGGGATACGAGCATTGTTGTTGTACTTTAGATATCCTTGACCATAGCTGTTTATGTACGGATTTATCAGCCTAAAAACTGTAGTAGCGCTGGTGAGATTGGTTTTGTTGGCTAATTATTGTAGAAATAAATTTGGTTAATCACCGTCGATGGCTAGATTGTGCATAAACTGGTTTCGTTGGAAAGGGTGTCTTCGACGTCTGTTCTGCGTCACCAGAGATTTTGGAACCGTCGGAAATTTTGGCACAGTCGAAAACAGGTGGAATAGAAATATAAGATACTACTGTTTGTCAGTCCTTAACGTACACGAACTCGCAACTACGCTTCCCACAAGCCTTTGGTCAGTCTCCTCAAGTTTGGGGGAACTTGGAAGGCGAATCAAAATGGAGAGCCAACGTTGTTGGCTAATCAGGTGACAAAGGAAACGTGGAAGTTAGAGGGGAAGTCTAGACAGACAAACTGACAGTAAAATACTTCAGCTGGCAGTTAGAAAACGAGAAAATCTCAGACAGGAATATTATACGCTCGTGTGACACATTACGGTCTTCAACTTTATTCCCATGGCTAGTGCATTGCGCTATAGTGACAAAGTTGTCATTGTTACTGGAGGATCGAAGGGAATAGGAAAAGGAATCGTTCGAGTGTTTGGTAAATGTCATACGTACTTGTAGTCTGGTGTGCAAACTCGGTGGATTTGAATATTTAGTAAAGAAGAAAAACAACTGCTTGTTTCCACCTTTAACTGAACTGTGTTTTTTCCTTTCAGTTGAAAATGGGGCCAAGGTTGTATTCTGTGCTAGGGGTGGTGAGTTATTCCATTTTTGCCACTGTGAAATCACTTAGGCTACTATACTGCATGAAAACCTGTTGAACCCGAGTTGCTTGCCGAGTGGCTACTCTTATATATATCATCATTATATAAATGAATGCTAAATAAAATCACACATGCAATATGGCAAGATTGCGTGCAACTGACTCCGTCTACTTTTGAAATCCCTACATAGTGGAAGCAGGACAGGCTTTGGAAGCAGAACTAAACGGGGTGGGTCCTGGGTCAAGCTTGTTTGTGTCCTGTGACATCTCGAAGGAAGAGGACATCAAGGTGAGAATGTCTCCAAATCACATATGAACTTGTACCTGCGAAATCACAGCATTTCCTCCAACCCCCCCAAGATCCTCTGAATGTTCAGAATGTCAAAATGGCAGAATCCCCTCTTTCCTCTGTCTTGTCTGGTTTCACTTCCTCCCGACACAGGCAGCTCATGTCATTCCCGAGTCCGCCTTTAGTGTGGGCAGGAAGAGATGCTAGTTTTGTTAGTTAATTAGATTTGAGTAAATAAGTGTACCAGGGTGCACTGGGCAATCAGCCCAGTCAGCAGTGGCATCAGATCAGTGACCGCCACTGTCACGGTGAGCTGCACTGTCCTGTTTTCCTCCTCATCACTTCAACCCGATCTCTTACTTTGGTCCCCCATAAGACTTTTAAATGTGTGGAAATAAGTGTTCACAGTATTCTTAACTTAATTATCACTTTTTTTGTTTTTTTGTTGTTTTTTTTTTTTTTTTATCAGCCACTATTTTTGTAAAAGTGATTATGTACTTCATTATTATTATATATTCAAAGAATGAAAACTGCACAAGATGTTTGATCTGGAGAATACTGAATAATGTTGTAATTACCCCTTGTAATAACTGTTATTGCTAATAACAGTAGTGTTCTTGTAGGTCGGCATGTGTACGCTGTGATAACCGTCTCTTGGTGATTTGCCTTGTGTAGAGGTTAATCTTGGTGACAGCTGAGCGCTTTGGTCGAATAGACTGCCTGGTCAATAATGCAGGATGGCGTGAGTATTCCTCTCCCTCCATTTTCTTTTCTTTTTTTAAGGATAACATATGAAAGTGTCAATTAAATGTATATTAAGTGTCTCTGTCAGTGGAAGTGTTCATGTACTACTTACCAGGTAGCCTCAGCAGTGTAGCATAGTGGTAAGGAGCAGAACTTGTAACCAAAAGGTTGCCGGTTTGATTCCCTGCTGAGGCACTGTTGTTATACCCTTGGGCAAGGTAGGTAACCCCGATTTGCTTTAGGAAATATACAGCTGTATAAATGGGTAATATGTAAAACATAATATCCTATGTAAGCCGCTCTGGATAAGAGCATCTGCTAAATGCCAGTAATGTAAAAAAAAATGTAGTCAATGTCCATTCAATGTTTCTCTCCCTTTGTCCTTCTTGCTGCATCAGACCCTCCGCACAAGTCGATTGATGAAACCACAGCAGATGAATTCAGAGATCTTCTTAACCTCAATCTTATCAGCTACTTCCTCGCCACAAAGGCAAGACATAAAAGCTGAGACAGTCTAAGACTTAATGGGCAAGGGGGATCTCTTTAGGGGAACCCTTTAATGCTAATTTTGTTGATTGGACTGTACCTGGACATTAAGATGATAATGTTTGTTCAATGCCCAGAAATGATGCTTTTTCCAAGTATATGCGAGTGTTGATTATGAGGTTCTTCTATTTTCTTTTTACAGTTTTTGCCTCCGTTTCCTTCTCTTTGACAACTGTTAATTTAAGAGTTAACTCTCTCCTGAGTGGAAGTGAATGTACTGTGGTTCGGTGTTTGCTGCTCTGTATACTAAGTTTAAGGTATGGTTTGGAAGTGCTGCTAACTATGGTTATGATAAACACACATGTTCTGAATCTGTCCCCCAGTACGCCCTCCCTTACCTCCGTCAGTGCCAGGGGAATGTCATTAATGTGTCCAGCCTGGTGGCCACCATTGGTCAGAAGCACGCTGTTCCATATGTCGCAACTAAGGTGTGTAGTGATGATGTCAGTTTGTGCCTCATCATCCCAAATAAAACTGTCAACTCTGCAGTAGTATCTTGTCATCCCTAATTGAATTTCATGTACATGTATGGAAACAAAGGTATCTTAATGCAAATATATTTGTATGCCCACCAGCTGAACCTTATACTTTCCCTCCTCTCCCTTCACTTACAATCTTTTTTGAGTTTAAAGGAGTGATCAGAATGAATTGCAACAACACAAATAGTAAGGTTAATGAAAATATATGTATCATGCTAAACAGCCCACTCATGTAGTCATTGCATTGACTATTGGTTTTGCAGCTTGACAGTGTGATAAGGATGTAATATTCATGCTTTTCCATAAGGGGGCGATCATTGCTATGACAAAAGCCATGGCTGTTGATGAGAGCCAGTTCAAAGTGAGAGTGAATTGGTGAGTCTGATGACATTTCCCTCTCTCCTTCTTTCTCTTTAACACGTAGGCTATTACAATATCTGTCTCACACAATTTTTTTCCCTGTCTTTTCGTACTTACTCACTATGGACCTGTGAAATATAACTAAATATATACTCAGTGTCCCAGCTTGTTTAATCTTTTCATATCCCCGGTGCAGAAATAACATTTTAGAGTTATTTTAACTCTTTTTAAAAACTTTTTAAGAGTTTTTTAATACTTTTTCACAGTGATATCCCTGTGTATATTTACATAATTATACTACATACATGTCCACCGCACATTCTGAATAATGCCACATTATGTAATTTGCATGGCTGTGGTGGTCTGATTGTATATTACCTTCTAAAGGAGGGCATAAGAAGTTCTTATTTCAACAACCTTAGGATAAGTTTTCTTAAAACTTCTGTTGTTGATCTCTTCCTTCTTTTCCCACAGGAACTATGTACGTGTGTATTTTTTTAAGAATTTCTGTTGTTTTAATTGTAGTTGTACTTCATTCCGGGTGTATAGATTGTATTAATGCTATCCATTGTCCAGACACATGCTGGTGTGTCAGTATTAAAATGTAACATATTCTATAGTGTGTGTGTGTTTGTTAATGACTATGTATGTATATTACATCCAATTGAACTCATAGAAGTGAGGTTACAAGAGTATTGAATCCAACAAGAGCATTCACATTGATTAAGACCACTAAGTCACGAGGTAGGAATTGTAAGTTCAGCAAGATGTTGGTAGTATTTGATATTTTCGGATGTTCAAAGTAATAATTAATTGATATTGACAATTAAAAATATCTTTGATCTCTCTTAGCATCTCTCCCGGAAATGTAATGACTCCTTTGTGGGAAGAGCTAGCCTCTCAGTCCGGCAATGCTGCTGCCACCATCAAAGCAGGAGAGGAGGCCCAGGTGAGTTCACTGAGAGACAGAGGGACAGACACAGGAACACATAGGCTTAATCATTGTCAGAATTTCCGTGGCAGATTTACAACTGGGCAAACAGTTTTTTGGAAATACCAGTCCCTCATCCATCCTGACATTTTACATTTATGTTGACGTTCCTTATACGCCATGGAAAGAGTGAGCTGTTGTCACTGAATTCTCTGCACATTTTGCTTTTATTACGTCTGTCTGTCTCCTCCTGACAGCTGATTGGTCGAATGGGAACAGAAGCTGAGTGTGGATTGGCTGCCTTGTTCTTGGCTAGTGATGCATCATTCTGCACTGGTGTGGATTTGCTGCTAAGTGGAGGAGCAGAGCTTAACTATGGCCACAAGAGTCAGATCAGTTAAGCAGCAGTAACAGACTAATGAAAACAGTAATATCATTTCTTGATAACTTTGTTATAATCAATAACTGTTTGTATTGATAAAGGTAAAAAGATTTTAATTTCTAATATTCTCCCAATGGGTGAATCATTTGCACTAATACTGATAACTACTGTGAATGCTAAAGGCAATCTAATTAAGATAACAAGGCTATATGATGTTTCCACTGATAAGTGATTGGACCAATAAAGGTATTAACACTGATGTGATAAGCCTAATGCATGGTCAAAACAGCACATTTATATCTGGATAAACTTCTCATGAAGTGTAGCTTAGTTTCCCAATCAGTCTCTTTCATTCTTTCCATCTCATTACCCCCTGTGTTTAATCAGAGAGATAACTCTCTTCCTGTCCATGATGTTTGATGAGTTCTCTGTCACAAAATGGCAGCCCAGACAGGTGCTACACATTGGTAATCACCCTCCCTTGTCTGTAAATTGTGCTGAGGTAAGTGAAAGGAGCTATATAACTGCAATCCATTACTATAATTAAAATAAGATTTGGTATATAGGAATATACCAAATATACCAGTAAATGGAATATGCTTTCCAACATTTGAATGTCATCTCATCATGACCCATTGATTTTTGATGGTTTTAATCTTTGCATATAAATATTATCTTTACACACAAATTTCATAAACTCATTTGTCATAAAAGTGTATACATAAAACAAGACATTAAAAGTTGCAATTATGAAATTAGTTATAAAAAATTAAAATGTCTTTATTTACTAGAAAGGTGGAACTGAGTGTGGTTTAGGACCACATGCTATTGAGTGTTCTCCTCTTCACATTAAGTTACAGTACAGGGTAAGTTACATCTCAGAAAGCAAAGGGGATGTCAGAATATAGCATTGTATTGTTTGTGGAAAAAGTCCTAGGTAAGGGTTAATTCAACAACTGTTTGCAAATGTTTCTGCAGAACAAGCTCAATGCAAATATGCATGAGTGGCCCCATGATGCTTGACCCAGAAATAAAATCTGAGCATGAATCCTTCCAAATCCATCATCTTTGGTTTTAGGGTTATGTTGATACACTACTGTACACAGTAGCGCA